>NC_081330.1:54793496-55099434 GCF_026419965.1 Kogia breviceps
GTCCACTTTCATGCTGTGACATGGAGTGAGTAGGGCTGGAGCCTTCACTTGGCTCAGACTGGGGCATGCACAGAGGCAATTCTTGGAATCCCAGCAGCTGCTGGAGTAGTACTCTCTCCACTCTCTCCTTCCTGCCTCAGGGGCAAGCCAGTATGCATACTATCCTCATGAGTGGATTCCAGGTTTCCCACAGCCATCCTGTTAGTCCCAGCAGTCCTCCAAAAAGCCAAAGGGGTTCATCTCCCCTGCAAAGGACGTTAAACTGGGTCATCCAATCTGTGACTCTCACTGCTCACTCCCCATGGTGGATTCCACCTTGTATTCACACTTTTCCTCTGAGTTTCCTCCCAGGGGTAACCCAATTGCTTTTCTTCCCTTCCTTCTCAATTACATGTGGATCTTTCTTACAGCCTTGGTTGTACAGGAGTCTTTCTGCTGGTTTCCAGTAAGGTTTCCGTGAGAATTGTTCCCCATATAGATTTTGATGTTATCATGGGGAGAAGTGAGCTCCATATCCTCTTACTTGGCTATATTGATCAATCTCCAAGTTGGTTTTTTTTTTTTTAAATAAACTACTGCTACTTTCGGTACTTTCTTATTCAACCTTTTCTACATTACATCCTAAAAACCTAAGGAAATAAATTTAGGGTTCTTTAGGTGCTCTTTGGGCTAGAACTTTAGCATTTTCAAAAGGATAGTAATAATAATAAATGATAATAAAATAACATATTTCATTATATTATATAGTGAACCAGGACATTTAACAATCCATGGTTAGAATTTTAACATCTGAAACCTCTCTATTAAGATATGTATATAACCCATAAAGAGCAATCATTTGTTATACATAAGTATTACAAGAAATTGCAGGTTGCAGTACTTAGAATATCTAGTAGAAAAACACTAGTCACTCATTGTTATTTTCTTTTTCATATAAAAGAATGCATACTTAAAAGTTCAAAATTTCACCAGTGTAACTGAACTAATAAGATTAAACAAAATGAAAACATTATTGTAAATGAAAATGAGCTTTAAAAAGTCCAAATAACGATGGTGTTCTAAAATGTGTTTGTCACATTTCCAATTTTTATTTTGTAGAAAACATTAAATGTCATTCTTTATTAGGCTTTATAGACTATCCAGCCCAGTATTCTGCATACTCAAGTAGTAGTAAAAACTGTATTATGAAAGGCCATAGTTGGTCTAATGTGCTTCACTTTTAGTGGTTTCTGCAAGTGAATTTTACCTTTCCTTTACAATCTTGGCTTATTTATTTAGGATTTTTTGAAGTCTTTTTAAAAATTATTTATTTATTTATTATTTTTAATTTTTTTTTGGCTGTGTTGGTTCTTTGTTGCTGTGCACAGGCTTTCTCTAGTTTCTGCGAGCAGGGGCTACTCTTCTTTGTGGTTTGTGGTCTTCTCATTCTGGTGGGTTCTCTTCTTGTGGAGCATGGGTTCTAGGGCATGTGGGCTTCAGTAGTTGCAGCACGTGGGCTCAATAGTTGTAGTTCGTGGGCTCTAGAGCACAGGCTCTGTAGTTGTGGAACCTGGGCTTAGTTGCTCCACAGCATGTGAGATCTTACTAGACCAGGACTGAAACCCATGTGCCCTGCACTGGCAGGCAGATTCTCAACCACCACACCACCAGGGAAGCCCCCTGGAAGTCTTTTTTGATTATGTCTTAATGTGTGCCAGTTCCCAATGTTCTAAAAAATAAAGTAATCTTCTATAAGTACTTTTAAAAAATAAATATAATTATATACCCTCCTAGGTGAAAGACCACATTCTTCGATCTGCCAACAATTTGCTTTTTATCTGCTCCAAAGAATGTGAACTCTTTCTAGCATTCTGGAAGTTAGTGGCTAAATCCATGCTTACATTGCTCTTATTGTCCTTATTTTAGCATGAAGAACTAAAAAATCCAAAAGGTCTAGGGCATAGTCTTCATTGTAAATGTGTAAATAAAGAAGCATTTCTTAGAAAGAATGATGCAAGTGTCTAAGTCCTTAAATATGATAAAATACTCTTAATAACTAAAATTGATCAAATACAAGTATTGGGGAATATTTGAAAACAAAACAAAACCAGACGCTTTAAGAAAGTGGCCTAAAGAAAACTTACCATAATGGCTTAATTTAGTACACAAAGTATGCCCTCACTGGCTGGACAGATTAACAGATAGTCTGAATATATTTTGTGACTTAGTAATCACTGAATAAAGTATCCAGGAGAATCCAATTCCCATGTTTTCTCTTCAAAGAGATGCACTGCATATATTAGAGCTCATTATTAAAAGGTATTATAGACTTCATAGATAAGTTAAGGGAATATCCCTGATATTGCAAGTTGTACTCTTGAGAGAGGTGAAAGAACACCTGGTTGAAGATATACCTTAAGACTAAAATGTTTATAAATGTGCTTCTATACTAGAGAATTAAGATACATCAATGTTACAACCTTTTATGAGAATAATTTTAATATAAGATTCTTGAAGTACACATTGATGAGTCTTACTTCTACACTATCTGAGAGACAGAGAGAGGGAGAGCTGAACAGAGCAACTTCATTCATAACCAATTATGCCTTATTCATTGTTAGAACCATCCCCATGGACTTCCTGTTCATCTTAAATCTTTCTACGATATACTTCACTGATATCAGTAGAAATCTATCTTTTCCAAGAAAATTTTCTCCATGCTACCTTCACCTTTTTATTTTTACAATGTCATGGTGTTAGAAGTTGATTATTTTCTGTTAGGTTTTGCATAGTTTTTAAACTCAAATAACATGGAAATAGTGGTTAGGCTTAAAAAATGCAGTTTCTTCAGAAAATTATTTCCATTTATCTCCACAGAGTGTGGTAGATTAAAGCCTTCTAAGCTTTACTCCCAGAAAATACCAATAGAGAAGCTTCAACTGCAGAGTGGTTAAAGTCTGGAGGAATGACAGTGAGTTAACCTTTATTAAACCTATATTAAAATCAATTAAAAATTTTATATGGCAAAAACTTCAATGAAATTCTTTCTTATATTTTTCTTAATTTAACTGAAAATCTATGTTTGTAGCACAACAAAACCAAGTAGAAACCAAAGAACAGGTCCCCCTACTTTCTTCCCACATAATGCAATGAAAAGTACACCATCACTATAGCATACAACCCACCATTACAAAGTGCAAGGTTAAATGGAAGACTATCACTGTCATCCCAGCATATTCCCCTTAGAACAGGTTATACAATAATCATTCCACAATAATCCAACTGGACTTGTTCTCAGAGACAACTGTAAGTGGTCAGACAAGAAGAAACTTCCTTTTCCAGACCCCAGCAGTAAAGCTACAAAACCACATTGATTTCCACTGAGCCAAAGAAAAGTCTGATGAGTCCTTAAACCTCTCAGACATAAAAATTATAAATCAAAGTAGGAAGAGCTCAGGATTGTATACACTGAGCTTAAAAATCCTTCCACCCAGATAACAAACCCTTTTATTTGAATAGAGCCTCCTATGCCTCCATAGAGAGAAAATGGCTCAGATGAGGGACTCTGAAAAGAAGTGTTATGGGAGCTTCACTGAGTGTTTAAGGGTCTTTTTCAGTAAGGATATAACCAATATTTTGCTCTTCTTCCCTCCGAATCCCCCTGAATCCATTTTTACTTAGAAATTTGAACATACTTTAGTCTATTTCAGGAACAGCAGTTTAGGAATGTGGGCTTGCTTTCTTCCTGTAAAATTATAATATCTGGAGTAATAGCCTGTAATTATTGTTTCTTAAGATGTTTAAATAAGACAGGGTATCTCGTATTCAAAATTGCCAGTACTTAGATAGCAATATAAAACAATGAGACCTAGAAGTAGAGACCAAATATGATCTATTTCACTTCAGGACAGGAGCAGAAATTGAGGCTAGAGTTCAATTTTTAGTCACAGATTCCTCAGATTTTAGCTCCCTAAGAGCAGAGAAGCTAAATTACAGCTTTCTGAAGGAGTATCTTTCTGTTCCTATTGAAAATCTGCCTGTACTTGAGGCAGTGGGAAGAGCTACCTCTACAGAACAACCAGATAATTTCTAAGGGGGAGCTGCCTGACACTTTTGTCATTCCCACCACCACCCTTACCAATCCAAACATTTTAAAAGGAAAAATGAATAAATGGATTAAAAAAGTAAAACCAACCCAAACCAAAACAACAAAAGCAATAGAATAACTGAATATACTCTTTTTTGTTGTTCACAAAATGTTAAAGATTGAATTATTTTTCTCTTTTCCTTAATTTTATATAATCTTCATATTGTTCTGTTGCTTCTGAGAAAATTTTAGTTGTTTTTTTCTTTTTTGGGGTTTTTGCTTGTTTGTTTGTTTTTCACCTTTTCTTCTGATGCATAGAATTAAAATTAATAAAAATATTCTCTATAACCAAGTATCCAACAACCAATAGCAGAAAATTACCATTTGGAATTTTCTTATCTTTGCTGCATACTTTTCACTAATACCCCAAATCAGAGTTCACTCTTACCTGTAACACATTTATGAATTCACTGTATTTTGGCTCTCATGCTTATCTCCTTGCAGAAATTAGCTACTCCTTGAGATTGTCAATAAACTGTACAAAGCAAAACACAGATTTGACAGTTTTACAAAAACTTCAACATTAAATTGAATCCAGTGCTGCTATAGTCTTTTTTTTTTTTTCTTTTTTTTTTTTTCAGTATGCGAGCCTCTCACTACTGTGGCCTCTCCTTTTGCGGAGCACAGGCTCCGGATGCGTAGGCTCAGCAGCCATGGCTCACGGGCCCAGCCGCTTCGCGGCATGTGGGATCTTCCCCGACCAGGGCATGAACCCATGTCCCCTGCATCGGCAGGCGGACTCTCAACCACTGCGCCACCAGGGAAGCCCCTATAGTCATCTTTTATTGACCCTTTCCTTTCCATCATTCATGCTAATAAACAAGGAAAGTTACAGAGAGAGAGAAAAAGAGGGGTGACTTGGTATTTGCAGCAACCTTAGTACCAACAAGTCTGGTTAGAAAAACCAGAATACTCTTCTGTGGAGTGCTAGCACTGTGTCTAGTCTCAAATGTATTTTTCTGATTGTCTGAAGTCTTTAAATCCAGGGAGAAAGAAACGAAAGTGAAGAGATCTTTGCTGTCATGTGACTCATGATGACAAGTTAGTATTTTCCATCTGGAAACACTGAAATATCTGGCAGAATTGAATCCCAGCAGCTAGTGATAGTACTCATAAAACCCCTAGAAGGAAAGATGTGTCTATCAAAGTAAAACTACAAATTAGTTGTGGGGGGTATAAATGGATCTACCACAGTAGACAAGGAACTGACTAACTGGTATTTTTAGAAACGTGGGAAATTATAGGTTTGGCTCTTGCTTTTCCTGTACCTCCAGTTCAGCAGACTTTTGTACAGCTGCATCCACGAGCAGCTGGAAGATGCTGAAGTCCTTGTACTCCTCTGTCAATACAGGTTCGAGAGAAGATATAAGCAAGGGCAAATCAGTGAAAAACTCGATCTTTTCCTTTGGTGGGCCTTTAGGGGTGAGCTTCTGGCCTGGATGGACTCTAGTCCGACAGCTTCTCCCCTGATTCCTGGCTCATCTGTGTGGAGCTTAGGGGCAGGCATTGTATCTTGTCTAGATCTCTGGGCCCTGACTTGGTCTCGATAGATGGATGGGTGCTCTGCTGGCTGGTGGGTAACATTGGAAGCTTTGCCTTTCTAGTGGAACATGGTGATCTGGTTGGGGTCACTTCCACTTTGATGAAGCATTTTGGAAGAATGTGTCTGCAGGGTTGATGAACCAGTTAAAGAACTGCAGAAAAGACAAATGATCTCCTCTGACAGCATTCGCTTCTCTACTGCTGTAGGGTAGGCCTTAAACCAGTGCTCATAAAGCCAGTCAGGGGAGATCTTCACGGACTCAGTTGGTAAGTACCCTTTCTGCTTTCTCTTGTCCTCTAGTGAGAGAAGAACTTTATCTGTAGCAATGGAACTATTCGACTCAATTGAGGTGCCCTGAACTGGGATTTGGGTCTCCACTGGGCTTTCTTCAGTGGCCTCCATGTTCTTGAGACCTGTCTTCACTATCTTGGGAGCCAACCATGGCTGAGTTAGGGCTAAAGTAGGTCTGGGAAAGCCAGTGAAGAAGGCATGGGCAGGTCTCCAAGAGGAAGTCTCACCTTTTGCTTCCCAGACCGATTAACAGTGTTGCTAACAACTTTGAGCTAGCACTTTGTGACGTTTCATCTTTTCCGCCCCTCATGCTGCCCTCGCCCCACCCCACTTCCTGGTTCCCCATTTCCTTTCTTTCCATAGGTCCAAATGTACTTGTTTTCACCCCATCAGTTTATATAGCTCTGCAGAATTTTATTTCCTTGTTGCTGTCACCAGCTACTGCTAACTGAACTCTACTGCTAACTAATTAACTCTATTTCTTTTGGCTAAATCTGGCTTATGCATAAGTTTTTAACATTCTTCCTTTTTAGTTTTACTCTTATATTGTTTTTCCCTCTTATTCCTTAACTTGCATCATTGGTTCATTCACATATATCAGAAACAATATTAACTATTAGTTATTAAGCTCAATAAAAAGAGAGTGTAAGTGGTGTTCCTGACTCCTCCCTTTCATATTCAAAGCTGATTTAAGAATAAGTTTCAACTAGACCTTTGCTTTTGACACCACGCCCCTTTGATTTTTCTTTGTTTTGGCCTGGAAATATTTGGCTTTGGCATGATTTCACTGTGCCACCATGGTTTTTATGTCTGTGTTTTGAACTCTGATATCCAAGTGTGATGATTCTCTATGAAGATTCAGTCAGAAACAGGCATTTTTTTAGAAACATGGGGCAGGATAGGATACAAGAAATAATGGTGATCAGAGACTTAGATTATTTAAATCTTTCTTAATAGTTCAAGTACATTACAATCAACCCCCTAAATTAGATGAAAATAATTTGTGAATTGTACATTTTAATTTCAGATAGCTGAAAACAAGAGTTTTTTAAGAACACTCTTATCCACTTAGAGGACAAACATGAGCTCTGACTTCTCAAGGATAGGTATGGTATTAGTTATTGTTAATTTTATAAAGTTTTCAGAGGAAACTCCTGGCCATCATAAGCACCATTATTTTACACAGTTTCTATTTGACAGAGATAATATCGTTTCACCCTTAAGAGTTCTTATCTGATATCACAGAGCTGGACATCAAAATATTGTCTCCTGTCCTTTGACTATTGGTAACCTAACTGGACCTGAGCTTCATGGCTTAAATTTTTCTGTTAGGGAGACCTATTGAGGTGCACAATAAAATATAATGGATGTCTTAACAAAGCTCCCAATAACCACCAAGTGTATATGTTGGCTACAAGTGAAGATCTTTTTTGGAATACCATAGAAGAGAGTGCTTCTACTTCCATTGACCTTTCGGGGTACTGGAACTCAGAAGATGAGATTTTGCATTCATAGTGAAAACTCATTTCCTACAATTATTTCCCACCAATATATTTATGACCCATGCTCATTGAAACTACTCTTGTCTGTCAGTACAGTTTCTAGTAACTTACCCTCACTCACTTGTTGCTTCTATATGCTCTTTGTATTTCTGGGATTCAGATTTCCAATGAAGAATTGCCAGAATTGTATATATTTAAATCACCATGATTTATTCTCAGTGATGAGATCTAGGTACTTTATTTTTAATGACTCCTTTATTAATCCCTCTGAAAAGGAATATCATGGTGGTTCAAGTTATCCACAAGAAATTTGGACACTGTTTTTTCCTTTAATAACAGCTACAGGAACATAGAGAAATCTGGACAGTAGGTGAAAAATTGAGAATAAATCTACCAGTTTTGATGCAGAAACTTCTTTGTTTCATGATGTAACAATAGAAACACTGAATAGAACCTGTATTATCTTTTCTCAAGTTTTCAGTGATACAAAATATGAATTAAGAACATCTCTAAGAGAGAGGTGGATTGCTTCCACTTACTTATTTAAAACTTCTAAGGAGCTCAAATTATCTAAATAGTTTCTATCAAATTTTATCTTCCTTTATTGCTTCTTTTAACATAAACACCATAGGATCTTATTGGAAACAATTAGTGTTGTATATTTATAGGCATTGGTTTATTTACAATGACTCTGAAAAGTGTCTTCTCATGATTGTGTAATGAATGAACATGGTATTATGCTATAATATGCACCTGAATATTCAAATTATGTAAGGTTATGACAAGACTGAGGTCTTTTATATATTTTTGCTTATTGTTTCTAGTTATCTACTTATAATTTGAATATAAGTTTGAGTATTCGACACTCCAGATTACTTTAGTCAGTCTGTAGTGTTAAAAAAGAAAGAAAAAATGAAAAGTTTATGTTTTGACTTCCAAGAAATGGAGTAGTGCAAAAGCAAATGGGAAAAACAAACAAACTAATTAAGTAAAACCCTCCCAAACAAAGCGACTTAAGAGAAGCAAAAATTTTTGGTATGGTCATGGGACTTTGCCAACTCTGAAAATAAAGAATAAGTGCATAGAGTTTATCATACTGTAAAGTGTCTGGATAATTACTGTCAGATATCTTATACTAGGAAACAAATTGAAGGAACATTCAGGAAGCCAACACTAAACTTCCCTATTTGAGGGAGTGGTGAAAAGTTAGGAGTAGGAAGTATAGGAAGTTCTGTAAAATTCAACTAATATACCCTAATTTGGAGGGATGAAGATGGAAAATGTGTTGCTACAATAAGAGAAGGAGACCAGTAGTATACTGAAATCTTAGTTGAAGGGCTGGAAATTTAGGTATATATACTATATATATTAACAATATATGTATATATAATTTTTCTGAGATATACATATATACTTTAGACATATATATTTATAGATATGCCCATTCAATATATATATATATATATATATATATAATTTTTCTACTTTATATATCTATGTGTGTGTATATATATATATCTCACAAAAAATAAAGGGACCAATAAACAAGGAATAAATAAAAGATAAAAGATAATATCACATAATCATCCCCCAATAAGACTTATGGATCTTACAGCTTAATTATTTAAGATTTTCCACTGCATAGATGTAAAGAAAATGCTTTAAAATTCTTGTACAAATCTGGCATAATCCTGATGTAAAAAACTCACAAACCATGACAAAAAAATTCATAGCAGATTCACTTATCAAATCATAAATCATTACTAATAGAATCTAGATTCATGTAAAATATAAAACCCTTGAACAAATGGACTTCAGGAATTAAGTCATGATTTAACATTAGAATATATATTTACATAATTCTTCATAAAATGAGATGTTAATAAATGACAAAATACATTTGTTTCCTGGGTAGGAAATCTTAATATTGTAAAAATGTCAATTCTTTTAAAATTTATCTTTGTTTCTTTTAGCTATCAAAATAATAAGTACTCTCAACCTTCTTTAACCTCTCACCTTACATTACATGTTGAAAAGTTTTTCTAAAATTCATCTGAAGAGATAAATGTGTGATATACTATAGCATTTTTTTTTTTGTAAAAGCAAACTGAGGTAGAAACATTTGTCCCATTAGTTACGATCCTATATTTTAAAGTAGTAAGTAATTGAAAAAATGTGATAAACATGTAGGTATAATGAGACCAATGAAATAATCAGAATATGGCCACAGCCTCAAGGGCTTAATGATACTGTGTACATGGTAGGTATGGCTTTCCATATCATTGGTGAAGGATGCTTATTCACCCTGAAAATAATGAATATTGTCAAGAACATATCACAAACTTTGAATACTTTCTGACAGATATTTTACCATTTTAAACATATTGAAGAAACACACAGGGAGCCATCCTTAAACTCATTGTATTGTATAAATGGTGAGGATATAAAGTGTAGAGAATCTTGGAAAATTGATAATATACTTTAATTATGAGGGATGAAGGTGGGAGTAGCCTAACCATGGGTAGAAAGACCAGTTGGGAAAAGTGACTGGCAAATTGAAAATTTTTGTTTGTCTGTTTTAAGATTAAGCATGAAGTTGAGTATCCAGGATTTTATCTAATACTATTATAAATTCCAAATTAATTTACATGTATATATATTTGTATATGTGTGTGCATTACACAAATACACACGTATACAAATATGTATAAATGCACAATTGTAGAAAAGGCATTATAAGGGTAAAGATTATTAGTTGTGATTATATAAATATTAAAAATTTGGTATGAAAAATCTCAACCTGCAAACAAAAAAAACCTCATATACATCTACTTTTTAAAAGACAGATTATTTTAAAAATTGGCAATATATATGGCAAGCAAGATTTTAATATATTTATCAATTCCATATCCCCTACAAATCAATAAAGAGTGGATCATACTAATAGACAAATGAGCAAACAATATGAACAATTTAACAAAGAAGAAATATAAATGACTGATAAAAATTTGATTACCTTTCATAGTAATCAATAACTTATATATAAAACAACATTAATTATGATTTTCTACTATCAGATAAGCAAAGACCAAATAGATTCTAAAGAGAAGTATTGTTGAGAGTCTGTATGTTGAAATAAGTATATTGATATACTTCTGGTAGCAGTATAAAATGGTAGAGCGTTTTTAGAGTTGTTCTTCCAGGATGAGTCAAAAAAATAAATAAAGTGTATTATTTAACTCAGAAATATTACTACAAGAAATTGATCATAATGAAATTATTTGATAAGATTATAAAGATAAAACATACAAAATAGTTTTCTTAAAATTAATTATAATTGTGAACAACTTGAAACAAATTTCCAACATTATGGGATTAGTTAAATAAAAGGATACTTCCTTACAATTGAAAA
Source organism: Kogia breviceps (assembly GCF_026419965.1). Taxonomy (NCBI): domain Eukaryota; kingdom Metazoa; phylum Chordata; class Mammalia; order Artiodactyla; family Physeteridae; genus Kogia; species Kogia breviceps. Next base: position 54,804,371 of record NC_081330.1, read on the forward strand.
TAATCTAGCGGGCTTCCCTGGTGGTGCAATGGTTGAGAGTACACCTGCCGATGCAGGGGACATGGGTTCGTGCCCCGGTCCGGGAAGATCCCACATGCCGTGGAGCGGCTGGGCCAATGAGCCATGGCCGCTGAGCCTGTGCGTCCGGAGCCTGTGCTCTGCAACGGGAGAGGCCACAACAGTGAGAGGCCCAAGTACTGCAAAAAAAAAAAAAAAAAAAAAACAGAATCTAGCAATTAAGTTTTATGGCATAGACATGCATCAATATGGAATGTACTTACAGTGTGAAAAAACAATTTTAAAATGGCATGCAAATTATTATTCATTTTTTGGATAAAGAAAAGGAAGAGAAACAAAAAAGTATATATGTACAGGCATACCTTATTTGATTGTACTTCACTTTATTGAGCTTGGCAGACACTGCATATTTACAAATTGAAGGTTTGTGGCAACTCTGCATCCAGCAAGTATAACAGCACCAATTTTCAACAGTATTTGCTCACTTCATGTCTCTGTGTCACATTTTGGTGATTCTCACAATATTTCAAACTTTTAAATTATTATTATATTTGTTATGATGACCTGTGATCAGTGACTTTTGATGTTAGTATTGGAATTGTTTTGGGGTGCCACAAACCACTCCCATATAAGACAGAAAACTTAATAAATGTGTGTTTTCTGACTATTCAACCAACCAGTCCTTCCCCCTTCTCTCATCTCTGTCCCTCTCCTTGGCCTCCCTATTCCCTGAGGCATGACAATATTGAAATTGGGCCAATTAATAACCCTACAATGGCCTGTAATTGTTCAAGTGAAAGGAGGAACCACATGTCTCTCACTTTCAATCAAAAGCTAGAAATAATTAATCTTAGTGAGGAAGGAAGGTCAAAAGCCCAGATGGATTGAAAGGTAAGTCTCTTGTACCAAACAGCCAAGTTGTGAATACAAAGCAAAAGTTCTTGACAGAAATTAAAAGTGCTACTCCAGTGAACAAGCAAATGATAAGGAAGCAAAATTGACTTTTTGCTGATATGGTGAAAGTTTTAGTAATCTGGATACTAGAAGATTGAACCACCATAACAATCCCTTAAGCCAAAACCTAATCCAGAGCAAGGCCTTAACTCCTCAATTGTATGAAGGCTCAGAGAGGTGAGGAAGATGCAGAAGAAAAGAATGAAGTTAGTAGACGTTGATTTTATGAGGTTAAAGAGAAAAAAACATTTCCTTAACATAGAAGTGCAAGGTGAAGCAGCAAGTGCTGATGTAGAAGCTTCAGCAAGTTATCCAGAAGCCAAGATCATTCATGAAAGGTGGCTGCACTAAACAACAGATTTTCAATATAGATGAAACAGTCTTCTATTGGAAGAATATGACATCTGGGACTTCCATAGGTTGAGAGGAGAAGTTAATATCTGGCTTCACAGCTTCAAAGGACAGGCTGACTCTTTTGTTAGGGGCTAATGCAGCTGGTGACTTTTAAGAGGAAGCCAAAGCTCATTTACCATTTTCAAAATCCTAGGGCCCTCAAGAATTATGCTAAATTTACTCTGCCTGTGCTCTGTAAATGGAACAACAAAGCCTAGATGACAGTACATCTGTTTACAACAAAATTGACCAAATATTTTAAGTGCACAGTTGAGACCCACTACACAGAAAGATTCCTTTCAAAATATTACTGCCCATTGATGATGCATCTGGTCACCAAAGAGCTCTGATGGACATGTATGAGATTAATGTTCTTTTCATGCTTGCTAACAGAGCACCCATTCAGCAGGTGATGGTTCAAGGACTAATTTCAACTTTCAAGTCATTATCTAAGAAATACATTTTGTAAGACTATAGCTGCCATGATGGATCTGGGTAAAGTTAATTGAAAACCTTCTGGAAAGGATTCACCTTTCTAGATGTCATTAAGAATATTTGTAATTCATGGAAAGAGGTCAAAATATTAATATTAACAGGAGTTTGGAAGAAGTTGATTCTAACCCTCATGGATGACTTTGAGGGATTCAAGACTTCAGTGGAGGAAATCACCACTGATGCGGTGGAAATAGCAAGAGAACTAGATTTAGAAGTGGAGCCTTGACTGAATTGTTGCAATCTTGTGGTAAGACTTTAATGGATGAGGAGGTGTTTCTTATGGATGAGTTAAGATAGTGGTTTCTGGACATGGAATCTGGTGAAGATGCTGTGAAGATACTTGAAATGACAACAAATAATTTAGAATATTACATAAACTTAGTTGATAAAATAGGGGCAGGGTTTGAGAGGATTGACTCCAATTTTGAAAAAAGTTCTACTGTGGGTGAAACGTTATAAAACAACATTTCATACAACAGACAAATTGTTCATTAAAGGAAGAGTTGATCTATATGTAAACTTCAATTTCTTACTTTAAGAAATTGCCACAGGCATCCCAAAGTTAGCAACCACCATCCTGATCAGTCAGTAGACATCAACATCGAGGCAAGACTCTCCACTAGCAAAAAGACTAGGACTCACTGAAGGCTCAGGTGATGGTTAGCATGTTTTAGCAATGAAGTATTTTTAAATTAAGGTATGCAAATTGTTTTTTAGACATAATGTTATTGCAAACATAATATACTACAGTATAAGTGTAAACATAAATTTTTATATGTATTGGGAAACCAAAAATGTGACTCACTTTACTGTGATATCCATTTTATTGTGGCATGCTGGAATTGAACTTACAATATCTCCAAGGTATGCCTGTACATGTAAATCTGCAATGTGCTCGTGTGTGTGTGTGTGTGTGTGTGTGTGTGTGTGTGTGTGTGTGTAGAAAAAGACAAAGAATTTAATTCTCATCATTTTGGGTGATAAGTGGACCAAATACTTTGTATAAAATCAATTTTTTGAGAAATGCTCAATTATACTAACAAGGGTCAAGAAAGACTTCACACACTTAAATGTTATATTCCCAAATAGGTATGAAGAGTGAAGCATTACAGAGCCTAAGATCATGAGACCCCTTGGTCTCCCAATGCTTTACTTGGCATCAGGAAGAGGTCTGAACAGAACTCTTTATAGTAGGAGTTCTTTATAGTAAGAATTCTTCCAAACATTTTACCCCTAATAGCAAAGGTGAAAAGGGGCTTGGGAACTTATTGTCACTCTTGTTTGCCCGATAAATTCTCAAATGCATCAACAAGGACATGCACATTCAGAGTAAGATTACCTGTTTCTCAACATTGTTCAAGAGTTAGGTAGTAAATAGGAGTTAACATCACTCCTTTTTCAGGCTTCTACTCCACTCAATTGGGGTAAAAAGAAAACCTTAAAAAATCTAGACTTCCCTGATATCTAACACAATCTTGCCATTATTATCTGCTTTCAATATTTGGAACTAATTGTTTTATGCCATCTATCCTTATAAGCACCAGCAACTACAAGGAATTGGTAAAATCTGAATAAGGTGTGGAGTTTAATTTTTTTATGTTTATTTGCTATATGTACATCTTCTTTGCTGAGACATCTGTTTAGATCTTTTGCCCATTTTTTGATACAGTTGTTTGTTTTCTTATCATTGAGTTTTAAGGGTTATTTGTATATCTTGGATACAAGTAGTTCTTTATCAGATGTATTTTTTTTCAAGTATATTATCCAAGTCTATGGCTTGTCTTCTCATTTCTCATTCTCTTAACCATGTGTTTCATAGAGCAGAAGTTTTAAATTTTAATAAAGTCCAACTTGTCAATTCTTTCTTTCATGGAATTTGCTTCTGTAGTTTTATCTAAAATGTCATTTCCAAACCTAATGTAATCTAGATTTTCTTCTATATTATCTTCAGGATTTTTGTAGTTTTGCATTTTGTATTTAGGTCTGTGATCCATTTTGAGTTAATTTTTGTAACAAGTGTAAGGAATATGTCTAGATACTTTTGTTTTGGCACGTGGATGTGTAGTTTTTTTCAGCAACATCTGTTGAAAAACTATCCTTTTTTTGTTTAATAGCCTTTGCATCTTTGTCAAGGATCAGGTGACTCTATTTGCATAGGTCTGTTTCTATGGGCTCTATCCTGAAGTCTCTCTTCTGTTCCATTGATCTATTTCTCTTCTCTTTTTGTATTATTTAAGATTAATATATACCATATTAAATACTGTGTCTTTATAGTAAGTCTTGAAGTTGGGTAGTGTCAGTCCTCTGACTTGTTATTCCCTTTCAAGATTGTGTTGGTTATTCTGGGACTTTTGACTCTCCATAAAAACATGAGATTCAGTTTGTCAATATCCACAAAATGACTTGCTGAGATTTTGATTGGGATTGCATTGAAATGCAGATCAATTTGGGAAGAACTGATAGCTTCAAAATATTGAGTCTTCCTGTCTATGAACATGGAATATCTATACATTTATTTAGTTCTTTAATTTCTTTTATCATGGTTTTGTAGTTTTTGTAATACAGATCTTGCACATATTTCTGTTAGATTTATACAAAAATATTTCACTTTGGGTGGTGCTTTTATAAATGGTACTGTTTTTTACTTTCAATTTTCACATGTTCATTGCTGATATATCAGAAATCAATTGATTTGTGAATATTAAACATGTATCTGGGGGCTTCCCTGGTGGCGCAGTGGTTGAGAGTCCGCCTGCCGATGCAGGAGACACGGGTTCGTGCCCTGGTCCGGGAAGATCCCACGTGCCGCGGAGCAGCTAAGCCCGTGAGCCATGGCCGCTGGGCCTGCGCATTCGGAGCCTGTGCTCCGCAACGGGAGAGGCCACAACAGTGAGAGGCCCGCATACCGCAAAAAAAAAAAAAAAAAAAAAAAATGTATCTGGCAACATTGCTATAATCATTTATCTTTTCCAGCAGTTATTTTGTCAATTTTTTCAGATTTTCAACATAGACAATCATGTTATCTGTTAAAAAAAAGAGTTTTATATATTTATTTCTAATTAGTATACCTGTACTTTGTTTTCATGTCACTGTGTTAGCTAGAAATTCCAATACGATGGTGAAAAGAAGTGAGAAGTAATATCACTGCCTCCTTCTTAATCTTATCATAAAAGTTTCTAGGATTTCACAATTAAAAATTATGTTAACTGTAGGTTTTGTTGTAGATGTTTTCTATCAAGTGGATGACATTTTCTACTCTTCCTAGTTTTCTGAGTTTTTATCATGAATCACTCAATTTTTTCAAATGTTTTTTCTCCATCTGTTGATATGATCATGTGATATTTTCTTCTTTAGCCTGCTTATGTGATGGATTACATTAATTGAGTTTTGAATGTTGAAACTACCTTGCTTATTTGCAATAAATTCCATTTAGTATGGTATATAATTCCTTTTATGTTTTTCTGGATTTGATTTGCTACTATGTTGTTAAGAATTTTTGCATCGATGTTCATGAGAAATGCTGTTCTATAATTTTCTTTCCTTATGATGTGATTTTTTGATTTCATATTAGGGTAATGTGAGCCTCATAGAATGAATTGGGAAATATTACCTCTGCTTCTATTCTCTGAAACAGATTGCAGAGACTTGGGATAATTTCTTCCTTAACTGTTTGGTAATATTCACCAGTGAATCCATCTGACCCTGGTGATTTCTGTTTGGAAGGTCATAGGTTCAAGCTTCTTAATAGATATAGGCTTACTCAGATTGTCTATTTCTCTTTCTGTTAATTTCGGCAGACTATGTCTTTCAAAGAATCATCCATTTCATCTAGGTTATCAAATTTCTAAGCATAGTTGTCTATAATATTTCATTATCCTTTTAATATTCATGGAATCTGTAGTGATGCTCCTTTCTTTCATTTCTGATATTAGTTTTTAGAATCTTCTATTTTGTTAGCTGGACTACAGGCTTATCAATTTTAATGATTTTTTTTAAAGAGCAAGCTTTTTGTTCTGTTGATTTTCCTGTATTGATTTCCTGTCTTCACTTTCATTGACTTATGCTAATTCTTGTTACTTTTTTTTGCTAGTTTCTTTTGGATTTAATTTACTCTTCTTTTTCTACTTTCCTTAGGTGGAAATTTAGATGAATGAGTTTAGATCTTTCTTCTTTTCTAATGTATACATTTAAAGCTATAAATGTCTCTCTAAGCACTGTTTTTACTGCATCTCACAAATTTTGATAAGGCCTGTTTTCATTTTCCTTTAGTTCCTGCTATTTTAAGATTTCTCTTGATATTTCTTCTTTAACCTGTGTGTTATTTAGAAGTGAATTTTTAGATCTCTAGGAGTTTTGGAATTTTTCAGGTATCTTTGTTATTGATTTCTAGTTTTAACTCCATTGTGATTAAGGGAAATACATTGTATGATTTATATTCTTTTAAATTTCTTAAGCTGCCTTTTATGGCCCCAACTGTGGTCTATCTTGGTGACTTATTCCATGTGAACTTGAAGAGTGTGTATCCTGCCAGTGTTGGATGTGGTAGTCTACAGATATCAATTATACCCAGTTGGTTGATGGTGTTGTTCAGTATGTTCTTACTGATTTTACAACTGCTGTACCTGTCCATTACTGAGAGAGGAGTGTTGAAGTCTCCAACTATGATAATGGATTTTTTAATTTACCCTTTCTGTCTACAATCATGTACTTTTTCATTTCTAAGTTTTGAGGTTATTTTTTACATTTGTTATTATATTAATTTCTAATTTAATTTCATTGTGGTTAGAGGAGAAATATTTTAAGTGATCCAACTTTTTACATGTATTGGGACAGATTTCATGTCCCAGTATATAGAATATCTTGAGAATATAAAATATACAGTTAGTAAAGTATATTCTGTAGTTGGTATATGCAGTGTTCTGTAAATGTCAATTAGATCAAGATGCTTGATAATGCTCCTCCAATCTTCTATTCTTTACTGATTGATTTTCTAAATTTTTTAACAACAGCAGAGATATTCTTATATCTAAATTTTATTGCACATTTATTTATTTATCCCTTTAAATATTATAATATTTTCCTTCATGTAGTTTGAAGATCCATTATTAGGCATAGACAGATTTATAATTGTTATCATTATGAAACATCTTTTAATTTCTGTTCTTATTATTAAACTTGAATTACACCTTATTTGTAATTAATGTGGCTACTCCAGCCTTATGCTTAGCATTTGCATGATGTATCTTAGCCCAGCATTTACTTTCAACCAAACTGTATCTTTATAACATGTATCTTTTGTAAAACTAATAATATTAGTCTTGCTTTTTATGCAATCTAAAAATCTCTGACTTTTATTTGAAGTATTGGTCTTATATATATATATATAATTATTAATAGTGATATTTTAGACTAACATTTTAATATTTGTCTTCTCTTTTCCCAACATATTTTTGTTCTTCTGTTCTCTTTTATTGTATTCTTTTGAGTTAATTAAATATTTATTAGCATTACATATTAACATCTACAAGGTTTTGGATATACCACTTAAAAGTATATTGCAGTGATTACAACACATAACCTTAATTTTTTGCCATCTCCATAGTGTTAATAGTCTACCACTTCATGCAAAATATAACAATGTTGTGCTTGGATAGGTCCAATTGCCACACCCCATCTTCTACATTGTAGTTTTCATAGGTATTATGTCTAAATATATTCAAAATCCTATAATGAAATGCTATAACTGTTGCTTTAATCAATTATATGTCTATTAAAGTTATTAAGAGGACACATAATGTGTTATTTTACTCACAGATTTACAATTTCCTGTGTTCTCTGTTCATACCTGGAGGTCTTATTTCCATCTAGAATCATTGCCCGTCTCGGGAAAATTTTTCTTTAGCAGTTCCACTTGTACAGGCCTGTAGGTGACAGATTTCCTTAGTAGCATAGTTTTAATTTTCTGAATGTGTCTTCAATTCACCTATATTATGAAAGAATATTTTTCTCAAGATAGAATCAAATTCTAGGTTGATAGTTTTTCTTTCCTTTAATCCATTAAAAATCTACCTCCACTACCTTCTGACCTCCACTGTTTCTGATGTGTAGTCAATTCACACTGTTGCACCATCCATTTCTAATATATCATTTTAAAATTTTCATTTCAAGTCTTTCCTCTTACTTTTGTTTTCAGCTTTTATTTTTTTAAATTCAGGGTGGCCTGCTGGACAGTGTCCCCCCAGCCCTGCACCATGTCCTGCAGTATGAAGGGCAGTGGTGGTTGCTGCACCTTCATCACCTGCTGAGGACCCGCCGCAGAAGCTCGGGGCTCAGTGGGGCCCCATGCATGACGTTGCCTCTCTGGTAGGCAGGAGTTTGGCTGCCACCCACCACCATTCTCGCTGCCATCCCCAGTCTTCCACTCCAAGTCCACCATGAGGGCCGACATGGCGACCGGAACCAACATTCTGAATATGATGTATTTTTCTTATCCTCTTTGGGTTCTCTGAGCCTCTTGAAGCTATGTATACTTTTCCCCAAATTTGAGATGCTTTGGGCATTCCTTCAAATAGTATTTCTGTCCCTTTCTCTTGCTTCTCTTTTTCTGGTATCACCAATGTATATATTTTAGGTTTTTTCATACATTCCCATAGGTCATTATGGCTTTGTTTATTTTCTTTCAATAATTTTTTTTTCTCATTTTCTGATTGGATAATTTCTATTGATCCATCTTCAAGTGAACGACTGTTTCATCTTTTGTCTGATATATGGTGTTATTCCATCTAGCTTTTTGTTTATTTGTTTAGATGTTATAACTTTCAGTTTTAGAACATCCATTTTTTAAAAGTCTCCATTCTGTGGTATTTCCTATAAATTTACTCATTAATCATATTTTCCATTAAGTCTGTGAATATAGTAATTACAGTAAATTTTATAAAACTGTCTATTAACTTCAATATCTCTGTTTATCTCTGATTCAGTCTCCATTCATTTGGCTTTACCTGGGCATGGAACATTTTTCCTGTGTCTTCATATGTCTAATAATTTGCAGTTTTAGCCTTGATAACATAAATGAAACCTTGTAGAGACTCTTGATTCTATTATATTTCTTTAAAAAATTGAGTTTTTTGTTTGTTTTTACTGTTTTGTGGGAAGTTTACTCAGCTGGACTTATGTTCCACATTCTGACCCCCTGCAAAGGGCAGCAACTGAAATGTTAAGTTATTTTAGCCTGTGTGGCATCTGTCATGCTCTTGCAATAGTTCTTGGATCAGCTAGAAATTTAGGCCAAACTTATACACAAATTTTGGGGCTCCATTTCTCTGGAATCATTCTTTCCAATGTTTCCTCCTCACTTTACAGGTGCCAAGGTACACCGAAATCTGTTCTCTGGTTATTTGTGTCTGCAGGATCGTGCAATTCCACATAAGTAAGTTTAAGCTGCCTTATATGGAGTTGACTAAAGCCTGTCCTCAGAAAAGAATGCTTTGAAAAACCATAAACTTACCCAGTGTTATTCTCTTTTCTAATTGTGAACTCCTCTGAAATTTTGTCATGGCTTTGGTTGTCCTCTAATATGTTCAGATAATTATTTCTTACATTTTTAATATTTTGTCCACAGTTTATATTTACCTGCAGGAGCATTGGTCTGACATTAAATATGCTGCCATTACCAAGGGAGAATTCTGTATATTGTTAAAATATATAGATTGATATTTAATATATATTAATGTAGAATCATTCTACCTTAGAGAATAACTTTAATAAAATATAATGTGTCATTGCTTTATTAAAATTTGTAGCAAAAGAGCATTTCCAATTCCATTGCCTATCTTTACATCTTCATAAGGACTTTTGATCTTGTTGAGACTTTAGAGATAATCTGTGTATATGGGAAACAAAAACAAGGCCCTGAATAGGGGACCGGTTGCTATAATCATTAAGAACATATTATTGGAAAACCTGGTCTAAAACTCAGGTCTCTTGCTTACGATCAAACAGATTTCATTTTGACTCAGTAGTTACTCAATATAAGGTTTGGGATTAAAGAAATATTCTTTTTCTTATTTTTATCCTACACCAACTATGGCTAGTACATTTTTAGATGGAAAAAAAAAAGTCTGTGAATTTTTAGATAAATCAGCAGCATAAAATTATGATTTTAACCTAGGGATAGTATTAATATTTTTTGACATGTGTTAATAAAACCCATAGAAGGTTTTTATTCAAGAATTGTTAATATATGTAGAAATTATTGGACACAAACAGTAGTAGGACAACAATATATTTGAATAGTATGTACATGATTTAATAATAAATATTACATTCTGAAAAAAGTGCTGAACTTTTAAATAAAAATATTTTGCTCTTGTTTGTTCTTCTTTTTCTAATTCCTTTAGGTGTTCGGTTAGGTTGTTTGAGATTTTTCTTGTATCTTTGGGAAGGTCTGTATCTCTATAAACTTCTTTCTTAGAACTGCTTTTGCTGCTTCCCATATATTTTGGAACGTTATGTTTTCATTTTCATTCATCATGAGGTATTTTCTGTTTTCCTCTTTGATTTTGTTATTGATATATGTTTTTTTTAGTAGCATGTTGTTTTGTCTCCGTGTGTTTTTTCAGGTCCAGTTTTTCTTTCTGTAGTTGATTTCTAGTTTTATATCTTTATGCTTGCTATCCTCTTAAATTTTCTGAGGCTTGTTTTGTGACCTAGTATATTACCTATCCAGGAGAACTTTCCATATGCTCTTGAAAATAATGTGTATTCTGATGTTTTAGGATGTAATTTCCTATAAATATCAATTAAGTCCAACAGGTTTATTATTTAAATTAGAACACTGTTGTCTTACTGTTTTTCTGTCTAGGTAGTCTGTCCATTGATGGCAGTGGGGTGTTTAAGTCTCCTTCTATTGTTGTATTATTGTCAGCTTTTCCCATTTTGTCTGTTAGTATTTGCTTTATATATTTAGGTGCTCCCGTAGTGGGTGCACATTTGTTAATGAATGTAATATCCTCTTACTCTATTGATCACTCCCTTTAACATTATATAATGCCATTTTTTGGTCTTTTGCTATAACCTTTGTTTTAATTATTTCTTCTGATATGAGTATTGCTATCCCTACTTTCTTGTTGATTCTGTTTGCATGAAATATATTTTTCCATCTCCTCACTTTCATTCTATGTGTGTCTTTAGCACTGAAGTGAGGTGCTTGTAGGCATCATATTGAAGTGTCTTGGATTTTTATCCAGTCAGCCACCCTGTCTTTTGATTAGAACATTTAGCCCATTCACATTTAAAGTAATTATTGATAGGTATATATTTACTGCCATTTTATTACTTGATTTCTGGTTGTTTTCGTAGTTCTCTGTTCATCATTTCTCTTTGTTTCTCCCATTGTGGTTTAATGATTTTCGTTTGTACTATGCTTGGGTTCCTTTCTGTATGGTTTTTGTGTATCTACTGTAGGTTTTTTATTTGTGGTTACCATGAGGTTCATATATTTTCACCCATATTTATAACTACTTGATTTAAATTGATAGTCATTTAAGTTCAAACATATTCTTAAAAAATCTACATTTTTTTACTCCCATCCCCCACATTTCATGTTTTTGATGTTATATTTTACATATTCATGCTTAGCATTTTACTGTTTATTATAGTTATAGCTGTTTTTATATTATTTATGTCTTTTAATCTATGTATTGTCTTAGTTAAGTAATTTTCAATCCTTGATATATATTTACTTTTCCTTATGAGATTTCCCTTTCCTGTATACTTGTTTTCCACTTAAAGGTAACCCTTCAACATTTCTTTAAGGTAGGCTTAGTTCTGATGAAATCTTTTAATTTTTGTTTGAGAATTTCTTTATCTCTCCTTTGATTCTAAATGATAATTTTCCTTGATAGAGTACCCTATGTTGCAGGTTTTTCCCTTTCAGTGTTTTCAATATATCTTGCTACTCCCTTCTGGCCTACAAAGTTTCTGCAAGAAAATCAGCTGATAGCTTTCTGAGGATTCCCCTGTATATGACTCTTTGTTTTTCTCTTGCTGCCTTTAGAATTATCCCTTTAACTTTTGCCATTTTAATTATGGTATGTCTTGGGGTCAGCCTTTTGTGATTCATCTTGTTTGGAACCTCTGTGCATTCTGTATCTGGATATCTGTTTCCTCCTTTAGGTTTGATACATTTTCAGCCACAATTTCTTCAAATACATATTTTATACCCTTATTTCTCTCTTCTCTTGCTGGAACCCTTATAATGTTAATGTTGGCATATTTAATGTTATTCCATATACTTTGTAGGCTGCTTTTCCTTTTTTTGGTTTGTCTTCCATCTGCTGTTCTGATTGGTGATTTTCATTATTCTATTTTCCAGATCAATTATGCTTTATTCTTTGTCATTTTGTCTGCTATTCATTACTTCTAAGGTGCTTTTTATCTCAGATATTGAATTATCTATTTTTGATTTGGTCTTCTTTATATTTTCTAGGTTCTTGTTAAAGTTATCTGTGTTTAGACCAATTCTCTTCCCTAATTCAGTTAGCATTTTAATTACCAATGTTTTGAATTATTTGGTAGACTGCTTATTTGTTTTATTATTTATTTTTTAGTTGTTTTCTCTTGCTCTTTCAATTGAGAGTTGTTCCTCTGCCTTTTCATTTTAAGTTTCTCTGCGTCTATGAATTTAGGTGAAACTGTTACCTATTGTGGTCTTGAAGTGGTATTCTCATGTGGGAGCATCCCTATGTAGACTGCAGGTGCCCAGTGCCTTTTTTGGGAGGGCTTGATTTGATGTGGACATCAGTCCCATCTTTCCTCAGGGCTTGGTGGACGGTATCACCCTGGTAAGAGGTGTGGCTGGTGATGGAGAAACTAGAGACTGTGCTGTGTGTGAGGCAGAACTTCCTCTCTGCTCAGTGTTCATTACTGCCCTGTCATGGATGGGGTTTGCTCCCAAGTTGTTGGAGTAGAAGCCCTGAGGTTCAGGCTCAAGCTAGCTGTGTTCCATTTAAGTATGTATTTTTTCCTTCTCCCTGTACTGGGCAACTTGCCCCAAAAGAGAGGTGTCCTGAAGCAAGTGGGGTCCATGTGCTTACAGATGTACTGCTTGTGTAGCCATCTGTGGCTCCATTCACTTGCAGCCTACACTCCCATCTTTTTCCCCTGTTGTGAATGTTACAGATCTATTTTCAGGATATGGCATGGAATGGGATGAGCTGGACCTTTCGTTCAACTCGTACTGGGGCATGTACTGAGGCAATTGGAGGAATTTCAGCAGCCATGATGTCATCAGAAGTCTAGGCTGCTTCTGGTGCACTCTTTGAATAAGCACCAACAATGGCCACTGCTGCTCCACCTGGGCTACACTGTGATCCCCTGGGTCTCCTCTCCCTCTTTAGATTGAGTCTTTTTCCAGGTCCTGCCCCCCCTAGATCCAGTTCTGAACTGTGGCATGGAGTCAGCAGGTCTGGGGAATGCAGCAAGGTGGCAGCTGCTAGAGTAGACCTCTCTCCACCCTGCCTGAGACAAGCCAGCACCTTCACACTCCTAAGAAGCAGAGTATAGGCTTCTCTAACCTCTCTATATGTCACAACAGGTGTCCAAGCAGCCAAGGAGGCTTGTCGCTTGTGTGTAGGATCCCAGGACTGGAACACCCAATCTGTGGCTCAACCTGTTCACTCGCCAGGGTGAGTGTCCACATGTGCAATCTTCCTTTTTCCCTTAGTTCTCTCCCAGGAGCACAAGACCGTGCTTGATATTTTCTTCCTGTGCTACCTGATTACGTGTGTTTCTTTCTTACAGGCTTCGTTGTATAGGAGTCCTTCTGCCAGTTTACAGTTAGTTTTCTATAAAAATTGTTCCACATTTAGATGTATCTTTATGTGTTCATGGGAGGGGAGATGAGCTGCATGTCCTCTTACTCTGCCATCTTGATCTCCCTCTCCTGAATAGACATTTTTTTTTCTGAAGAAGACATATAGAAGGCCAAAGGGCACATGTAAAGGTGTGCAACATTACTAATTATTTGGGAAACACAAATCAAAACCACAATGAGATATAACCTCACACCTGTTACAATGATTATTATCAAAAAGGCAAGAAGTAACAAGTGTTGGCAAGGATGTGCAGAAAAGATAACCTTCATACACTGTTGGTGTGAATGTAAATTGGTGCAGTCACTATGGAAAAAAATATTGAGACTCTTCAAAAAACTAAAAATACAATGACCATATGATCCAGTGATTCCACTTCTGGGTATTTATACAAAGAATACATAAAAACTAATTTAAAAATATACACCCCTATGTTCATCACAGCATTATTTACAATAACCAAGATATGAAACAAAATGTGTGCTCACCAATGGATGAATGGATAAAAAGATGTGGTATATATATATATATATATATATATATATATATATATATATATATATATATATATATATATATAATACTCAGCCATAAAAAACAATGAAATCTTGTAATTTGCAGCAACATACCTGGACATTGAGGGTATTATGCTAAGTGAAATAAGTTAGATGGAGAAAGATGAATACCATATGATTTCACTCATATGTGGAATATAAAAAACAAACAAAAATAAGTGAACAAACTAAATGAAACAAAAACAAACACATAGATGCCAAATACAGAGTAGTGGTTATCAGAGGGAAAGGATGGGGGTGGAGGAATGGTGAAATGTGTAAGTGGACTTAACAGTATGATGATGAATGGAAACTAAAGTTTTGGTGATGAGCACACTACAGTGTATACAGAAGTAGAAATATAATGTTTTACACATGAAACTTATGTAATGTTATAAACCAATGTTACCTCAATAAGAAAAAAGTAACCAGTGATAATTTTTTTTTAAAAGTTGCTCAACACCACTAATCATCAGGGGAATGAGAATTGATACCAGTATGTGATATTGCCTCAAACTTGTAAGAATGACAATCATCAAGAAAAAAAGAGATACATTTTTGCAAGGATTCAGAGAAAAGGGAATCCTTGTGCACTGTTGGTGTAATTGTAAACTTGTTCATCCAGTACAGTGAGCAGTATGGAGTTTGCTCAAAAATTGAAAATAGAGCTACTGTATGATCGTTCTGGTTTGTTTTTGCTTGTGGATATCTAGTTATAACTCCTCATTCCTTCACTGCGAGCTACACCTGGTGATTTCCATCCAAAGACTACAGTGTGTAAAGAAGTAACATAGACTTTTATGGTTGAAGAACCTGACAAACACCTATTTTGGCAAGTTATCAAGGTTAAAAACTCAGTAGTAAGTTGTGTTTATAACATGTATCCTTGGTTTGATGTAATGATAAGCACTTTACCTCCATAGTCTTCTTCCAAAAAATCAATAACCAGAATCTAATCATGAGAAGAACATTAGACAAACCCAATTGAAGGGCTTTCTTCAAAATATCTGATTAGTACTTTGCAAACCTGTCAAGGTCATCAAAAATAAGGATATTCTGAGAATCTGTCATAGGCAAGATGAGTCTAAGGAGATGTGATTACTAAATGTAATATGTCATCTTGGATGAAGCTTTTTAGCAGAAATAAAGACAACAGGTAAAATTTAAAGAAATCTGAAAAAAAGAATGGACCTTAGTTAATATTAATGTGTCAATAATGATTCATTATTTTTGATAAATGTACCATACTGATATATTAACAAAGGGGAAACTGAGTTTTGATTATTTGAGAATACTATATTATCTTTGCAACTTTTATGCAAATGTAAAGCTATTCTTAAAAAAAGTGATTAAAAATAGGTTATTATCAGTGCCATCTTCTCTCTAGACTTTTTTTTTTTTTAATTTCTGCTTCCTTAAGGCTATTTGATTATTCTTTGATAAATCACCTACTGTCAGAACCCTCTTGGGGGAATCCTGTCTCTCATGGTATATGTTCTATACATTTAGAGAATATGTTATTTTTTATATCTTAGATTTTGCCTGCGGTATTCAATTATATCATAAGTTATATAATTCCTGTTTGGGTTTACTCTTTCATATCTTTTCCTTAGAGCTTACATGCTTTATACTTTCAAAGATCATTCACTTAAAAAATATTTGCTGAGTATCTAATATATATGGAGGCATATGAAGATACATATATATCCAGTAGTTTGCTAGACACTAAGAAAAGAATAATGAAGAAAACAGATATAACCCTAATGGAAGATAGAGGATAATCTAGAAGGTATAGCATGTGAATTTATTAAGGATTCTAGGTTAGTATATATATTAAGTTAGATTTAAATCCTGACTTTATCATTTATTAGTTATTTCATCTTCAGTGACTTAATTTCCATAAACCTCAATTTCCCAATCTCTAATATTAGTAAGCAATACCTGCCTTATGTGGTTGCATGGCATTTTAATAAGATAATTCATATAAAAGACTTACATGCACAGGTTAAAAATGCTTAAGAAACGTTGGCAAATATTTTTAAAATTTGGCTTACCTCAGGCATATCAGCTTTTTAAATAAATGCCTAGAGGGCAAAATTCTTATCTGCTATTTTCCATTAAGTTATTCCTGGTCAACAATCAACATTTATATTATTCCTTTGGCATATGCATTTCTTGTTTGTTATACTAGAGCAATGTTTTCATCCTCATTTTTATATTCTACTTAGCACAGTGACGTGCATATATTGATGTTGCTGATTATAGGTATGTAATTAATAGCCATAATATTTTCATGAAAATAATCTGTGTGGCTATTTATTCAGCTAAATACCACCATACCACTGTACTGAGACTGTATGGAAAGGACTGTGCCAGTGCAATGGAAAGGAGCCATATATATTTTAATTCCACTAATATTTATTTTCCTTACCAGCCAGCAGCCAGAGGAATTGGTTTTCATTTCATTAAAGTCAAAGTCCTTATAGGGCCCCCTTATTTTTATTTTTAAAAGTGGACATAATATGGAAAGAGAGAGTGATGACAATGTCAAATATTAATTCAAAAAGAAAAAAAAATAGCTGTGTATTATCCCCTAGAGAATGAGGGAATTATATTCTCAAAAATCCAATTTTCTTTGTTACTAAAAGATTAATTTAAAATAATAGAAAGATCCTTAGTTTCTTTTGAAGTTGAAGAGGTTGCTGTGGTCAGTGTTAAGCAAACTTGATGGTTAGGATTTCATATCTGAGCTGTTATCACACAGTATTACTAAATCCCTGGTTATACATGGCATTTAGTGCTGGTTGAAGTATTCTGTTTAACATGGATATTGTGAAGGACCTCTTTCTGTTAACCATTTGTTTCAAAAACATCATTGACAAAGGTTTTCTACTTACATTTCTTGTTCCTGAGAAGAAAATAAAGGGACATGTTTACTGCTTATGACTAAACAAAATACTACTTACAAAACTGCCTAAGAACTCTATGTTATTTCAGTTCTGACACAATTATATAATGTTTTCTACCAAACCATGGCAGTTGTTTTGTTGTTTTATACAAAACTGTTTATTTTTGTTTATTTTTGATCATTAGCCTGCTTTTGTTTTGAGCAATAATAACATTTATCATATAATTCATTATGGTAAATTAAAATAAGCCCCATGCTTTTTAGACAATATATCATAGCCTACATTGAAGTCAGTTTCTGTACATTCATGACAGAATGATATCTACCTTCATGTATAGTTTAAAAAAAAACATTGCAAAAAATAGTCATAGTTTCTGCTTCTTCACCTGTAAAATGAAGGAGTTGTATGAGATTGTCTCTAAGATGTCTTACAATTCTGACATTTTGTGAATTATGAAAGATGAAATCAGAATAAGTTTCGAAAGAGTGCAAGAATTGTACTAATGCTTCATGAAAAAAATCTTCAGGTTCTTTGGACTTTAGCCAGGTAGGTTACACATCCTGTAATAATAAATATACTACTTTCTAAGGAATATATTTAAAATACGCACAGAACCTGCTAAGTTGGATATTCTTGCTTGAGATTCAAGATTTTTTCATGCTTCTGAGCAACTCTTTTGCATACTCCTTTTGAGTCTATTTCTTTATCCATTTTGAACAGAGAGCTACTAATACATAACCAAATTTTTCTCACCAACATTTGCTTTGACCTGTGAGTTTGAGATAATCATTACGATGGAGTGCAGGAAAATGTTTGGATATAGCTATTCTAATTAGAAATTATGCTTCTAAATTATACAAAGCACAAAAGTGGACTTGGTAACTGTTAAATCTTTTTAATTCCACAGAGTGCTAGGTTGTTTAAAGTGTTTAATTTTTAGAAATTCTAACTATGCTAAAGATTCTCTTTCTGCCCACTTGGAAATGGTGAGGATGAGTTCCTTGGTCTCACCAGAAATTTTATCCTTGCTCAACGTCACAATATTTTACCTAAGCTTACCAGTCATTCTTTTACATAAGATGTTTGATTCATTTGGCATGGTCTTTTTTTTTTTCTCTTAGCTTTTATTATTTTACCAACCATCTGCTTTGGTGTTGAAATCAAATGTCCCAGGAGCCAGATAGTGCACTATAGGAGACCAACAAGAATAGATGGTGCTTCCATTTTACACATATTGTTAAAATGCTCTGATACAGTGGTATAAAAATTTTTCTAATTAGTGCATGAAGTCTGCAAATTTAGTATAGATTTTTACCCTTATATCTTATTTTATTCAACTTTCTTAAAATATCCTTAAAACTTCTTGTGACTTCTTAATGAGAAAAGACAATAGTTCCATCACACAACTATTGATAAATTATTAATTATCATTCCTAATATAGAGCAACTGATATTTAAAAATTTAATATCCTGAAATATATATATCAGGAAATTAAAATGTATATATATACAATATATATGTATATATGTAAATATATGTATATACAATATATTCATATCTATTATGTGTATATAATTATGTATATATGTAATTCATACTTCTCCAGAAATTATATTGTAAAATATTATTGTGTATATATGTGTATATATATATATATTCTTATATATAAGTGAAATGAATGAATGACAGTGATGGGAGGGAAGAATTAGTAGTGTTTGTTATTATAAAGTATTATTGTAAATGTACAGATCATGTTGACTTTGAATGTATCTCACAGTTGTGGTAAACCTCAAAGCATACAGCACCAGCAACACATAAATCCTTAATTATGGGGGTAGAGCTGAGGAAATAGACTCAACCAGGTCATCAGTTAATCTGCAAATTTGAGATTTCAACTCTATAGTTAAGAAATATGGGGAGGAAAAGACAACTAGTCCACTCTCTCATGTGGAGACCTTGAAGATATGAAATATGACAGAAAAAGACCTGAGAGTTTCGTATTTTATTCTTTTTAGGATTTTTTTTTTTGTAGATTTCAAGAATTGTACTTGGAAAAAAGATAAACACAAACATTAAAGGTACAAAGTAAATTTTTACAGAAAAGATTATCAGATGTTAATTCTGAGGTGATAGAAATTAAGGAATTATCAGAAACTTTAAAATACTTTCTATAACTAATGTTCCAACAGGTTAAGGTAAACCCACTTGAAATGACTAGAAAGATATGTTCTCAGAAACTAAATCAAACTTGTAAAATAGAACTAACTGGAAATATTATGACCAAGTAATACAATATCTTAAATGAAAAATTCACTGAGTGGACCTACTAAAATAATGGGGAGAACAGAGGAGAGAATCAGAGAACTTGAAGCTAGATCAATAGAAATTACGCAATCTGAAGAACAGAGAAGTTATATTAAAGAATGAAGAGAGATTCAGGGAACATTGTAACATTATATAAATATTTACTATATGTGTTATTGGAGTTACAGAAGGAGAGAAGAAAGACATTGGGGAAGAAAGTAAATATTGAAGAAATAATGACAGAAAACTTCCCCAAAGTGGACAAACGTGCAAATTTAAAGATTCAACAATTTCAACCTCAGCAAATCCCAAACTCAAAGACAACCATGCCTAAATGCATAACAAAACTGCTAAAAATGTAATGATAAAGAAATAAAACTATTGAAAACAGCTGAAGAAAACCAATATGTATTATACACAAGGAATGATTTAATGTTTGTATATTTCTTACCAGACAACATGGAAACCAGAAACAGAACAATATCTTTCACATACATAGAAAATATCAAGTGAAACTATTCTTCAGGAAGAATTTTTTATTTAGAAGACATTATCAACTAAGGCAAACTAGTAAAATCTTTCTCCACCAGAACTATTGGGCATGAACTTCTAAAAGAAAATCTTCAGGATGAAAGATAATGATATCAGAAAGGAACTTGAAAGCAAAATAAATTGAAATGGTAAATAGTTGGTATATATATATATATATATATATATATATATATATATATATATATGTCTATTTATCTATAGATGGATGTCAGTACCATATTGTTTTGAATACTATAGCTTTATAGTACAGTTTTAGATCAGTAAGTGTGATGCCTCTAGCTTTGTTATACTTTTTCAAGGTTGCTTTGGCTGTTCAGAGTCTTTTCGGAGTCTGTATGAATTTTATTATTGATTTTTCTATGATTCTAAAAAGAATCATTGGGATTTTGATAGGGATTGTGCTGAACCTGTAGATTGGTTTGGGTAATATAGATATTTTAACTATTTAGTCTTCCAACCCATGAACATGAAATATCTTTTCATTTATTTATGCTTTCTTTCATTAATGTTTTATATTTTAAAGAGCACAAGTTTTTCACCTTCTTAGTTAAATTATTCCTAAGTATTTTATTTTTGCAGTGGTAATTGTTAATTAGGTTGTTTCCTTATTTTTTATTAGGATAATGTGTTGTTAGTGTGTAGAAATGGAATGATTATACATGTTGTTGTATCCTGCTACTATACTGAATTTATTAATCCTAACAGTTTTTCACTGTCTTTGTTTTCTACATATGAGATTATGTCATCCGCAAACAGAAAATTTTGCTTCTTCCTTTCCAATATGTATGCTTATTATTTCTTTTTCTTGTCTAATTGCTCTGACTTAAAAACAAAATATAACATGTTGGTGAGGAAGCAGAGAAACTGAAAACCTTGTCCACCATTGGTGGGAATGTAAAAGTTGCAACCACTATGGTAAACAGTATGGAGGTTCCTCAAAAGACTTAAAATGGAACTACCATACTATCCAGAAATCTCACTTCTACTATCCAAAATAGTAGAAATCTAGATCTCAAAGAGATATCTGTACTCCCATTGTCAATGCAGCATTATTCACAATAGCCAAGATTTGGAAACAACCTAAATGTCCATCAACAAATGAATGTATAAAGAAAAATGTGATGATGGATAGATAGATATAGATAGTAAAAACAGGGATGAACCTGGAAGGCACTATACTACATGAAATAAGCCAGTCAGAGATGGACAGATACTGCATGACTCCACTAATATGAGGTATCTAAAATATTCAAACTCATAGAAAAAGTAGAAAGGTGGTTTCTAAGGACTGGGATGGGGGAAATGGAAAGTTGCTGTTCAATTGGAAAAAAATTTCAGTTATACAAGATGAATAAGCTCTGCAGTGTAACACTGTGCCTAGTTAATAATACTATATTATTGTTAATTTAATATTTTCCTAAGAGTGTAGATCTCAGTTGTGTCCTTATACTTTATTAAAAATGAAAAAACAGAAACATAAAAATGTAAAGTATAATTTAAATATTAATTGCCTATACAAGATAAACTAATTCACAGAGACAATACCTCATTACTTTTATTCTTCACCACAATATTTTTAAGCCTCCAGGACAACACTAAACGTCTGGATTCCAATTTACTTAGAATTCTTAAACTTCATTTTATGATCTCTTCTCCCCCAATTCCACATGCTAAAACACTTTCTCTGTGCTTCTTGCAACTCAGTCATCATTAGAATCCCCTATATCACCAACCAAAATTGAAAAGTAGAAAAATACAAGTTTTAATTTTACCTTCACTTATTTTTGTTTGATATGCTTATTTTCCTTATATAGATCCAAGTTTATGACCTATATTATTTTCTTTCTCTGTAGAGAACTTCTTTTAACATTTTTTTCAAGGCACATCTACTGACAACACATTTCTTCAACTTTTGTTTGTCTGAGAAAGTCTTTCTCTTTCATTTTTGACAGATAATTTCACAGGGTACAGAATTCTAGGTAGGTGGTCTTTTTCTTTCAAAACTTTAATATTCCATTCCACTCTTTTATACTTTGCATGATTTCTGAGGATGTAATTCTTATATTTGTTTCTCATAGGTAAGGTGTTTTTCATAATAGTTCTTAACTTCTATGTACTTAACAACAGATCATCAAAATACATAAGGCAAAAAACTGATAGAACTGCAAGAAGAAATAAGAAAAGCCAGTATTATAGTTGAAGAATTCAATGTCTCTCTTTCAGTAATTGAGTGATCAATCAGGCAGAAAATCAGTAAGGATATAGCTGACCTGAGCAACACCATAGATCAGCATGATGTGACATGTATAGAATACCTCATTCAACAGAGTAGAATCCACTTTCTTTTCAGCTTTCATGTAACATTCACAAAGGCAAACCACATTCTGGGCCATAAAACATGCTTGAACAAACTAAAAGAATAGAAATTACTCTGTGTTCTCAGACCAGAATGGAATTAAACTAGATATTATAACAGAAAGCTTGCTAGAAAATTGCAAAATATGTGGAGATTAAGGAATATACCAATAAATAAGACATGGGTAAAAGAAGTCACAAGAAAAAATTAAATATTTTAGACTAAATGAAAACTATAATAAATGTATCTAAATCTGTGGGATGCAATGAAATCCATTATTAGAGGGAATTTGATAGTTTTAAATACATATAATAGAAAAGAAAGGGCACAAATCATTAAACTAAGATTCTATATAGGATACTAGTGAAAGAAGAACCATTTAAGCCTAAACTAAGAATACGAACTAAATTAATAAAAACTAGAGCCAAGAGGACAATTGACATAAGCAAGATGGCAGAGTAGCAGATACCAAACTTAGTTCCTCACTAAAAAAAAAATAAAAAAAAAAAAAAATTCAAAAGCTAACTACAAATGAAAATAGCCCTGGCTGAGAGGCATCAATTGTCCAAGTAAGAAACTTACAAAACAGTGGAACAAAAGCTGAAGAATAATCCCACAGAAAGGATTGCTGGGGAGATCAGTTTAGGTGAGACTTCTGGAGATGGCTAGGAATGAAGAAGAGCAAGGGCTATCAATATCTACAGAGGTCATTGCCATTGGTTTCCCAATGGTCTGCTTTGCTGAGGACCCTAGCAGCCTTTGCTGCTGAGGAACTCAACAGCCCCTATGAGAGAAGTAAACTCCCTTCAACTTTAAAAGAGAGGACCCTGTAGTGTTCCTGCTAGAGTACCCCAGTGCCCTGCTCATCAGTAGACACTAGCAGTCTAGTTTTCTTCACTAAAGCAGGGGTCCCTAATCCCTGGGTCATGGCTCAGTACTGGTCTGTGGCCTGTTAGGAACTGGGTCACACAGCAGGAGGTGAGTTAGGGTGAGCAACCAAAGCTTCATCTATATTTACAGCTCCTCCCCATTGCTTGCATTACCGTCTGAGCTCCACCTCCTGTCAGATCAGCAGTGGCATTAGATTCTCACAGGGACATGAACCCCCCTACTGTGAACTGCAAATGCAAGGAATCTAGGTTGCATGCTCCTTATGAGAATCTAATGCCTGATTAGCTGAGGTGTATCTGTGCTGTGTGGTTAGCACTGGGGAGTGGCTGCAAATACAGATTATCATTAGCAGAGAGGTTTGACTGCACAGAGAGCATAATAAATCAATTGCTTGCAGACTCATATCAAAACCCTATCAGTGAGTGGCAAATGACAATTAAGCTGCATCTGGTGGCAGGTTTTATAGTGGCAAGTGAGTTGATGTACTTCAATTGTACAGCTGCATCTGGTGGCAGAGTCTGACACTTATTTGATTATGCACATGGCCCGACCATTATTTTATTTACCACTTCCATCTGTGTCTGTTTCCTGTACTCTGCAATTGTCTCAGTAACAGTTTTGGTAAGCCCATGATCTAACTCTAGCCAAAATTAGTAAAAAAACAAATGTCATTGGAGAGCTTCTTTGAAAAGGGGGAAAGATGTAACGATGAGACAACAGAAGACTGTAAGACTGTCAACCAAAAGAAAGATGCATTTAAAAGATAATACCTAGAGTACTCTTAAATTATGGGTTCACTGCAACAGGTGATTCACATTCTCTAAGCCTGCTTTGTATAATATGTGGCAACCAGCTACCCAACAAAGCCATGAAACCTTCAAAACTGCTTCCCCACATGGAGACAAAGAACACTGCATTAAAAGACAAGTCGTTGGAGTTTTTCAAAAGAAAAAAAAAAAAAAAAAAAAAAAAAAACACGTGAACATGAAGAACAGAGGCAATTATTGAAGGTCACCACTTCATCAAATGTATCTGAACTGAGATCATCACTCTTAGTGGCTAACCACATTGCTAAAGCTAAGAAGCCCTTTACTATTGGTGAAGAGTTAATTCTGCCTGCTGCTAAGGTCACTTGTCGTGAACCTTTAGGAGAGGCTGCAGTTCAAAAGGTGGCATGTGTTTCTGTTTCAGCTATCACCATAACTAGAGGAATGATGAAATAGCAGAGGATATTGAGCCACAATTGTTAGAGAGGATTAATGAGTCACCGTGGTATGCAATCCAGGTTGACGATTCTACCGATGTTGACAAAAAGGCAATAATGTTTGTTTTTGTGTGATATATTTTTCAGGAGGATGTGCATGAGTTTATGTTATGTGCACTTTTGTTGCCAACCAACACCACAGCTACAGAACTATTCAAGTCTTTGAATAATTACATATCAGGAAAACTGAATTGGTCATTTTGTGTTAGTATATGCATGGATGGAGCAGCTACCATGACTGGACAGCTTTCTGGTTTCACTACCCTGGTCAAGAAGGTCGATTCTGAATGTGAGTCTACATACTGTGTCATACCTAGAGAAGTGCTGGCTAGCCGAAAAAATCTCACCTGAAATTAACAACATTGGGCAGGATTTGATTAAAATTATGAACCACATTAAAGTACATGCCCTTAAACCATGTCTGTGAGGAGATGGATGCAGAGCACACAAGTCTTCTCTTATACACAGAAGTGAGATGGCTTTCCCAAAGTACATCACTTGCCAGAGTTTCTGACTTATGAGAGCCAGTCCAGAGATTTCTTTTAGAAAAACAGTCACCACTGGCAGCACATTTCAGTGACACAGAATGGGTCGCAAAACTTGCTTACTTGTGTGACATATTCATCGTGCTTACTTGTTTGACATATTCAACCTGCTCAATGAACTCAGTCACTTCAGGGAAGAATGACAGCTGTGTTCATGTCAGCAGATAAAGTGGCTTCATTCAAAGCCAAACTGGAATTATGGGCGTGAGGAGTGAATATTGAGATTTTTGACCTGTTTCAAACATTAGAAGAGGATTTGAAAGATACTGAGCCAGGGTCTTCTTTCTCCCAGCCAGTGCATGATCACCTATCTCAGCTTTCAGAAGAGTTTGAACATTACTTCTTAACCACAAAAGACCCCCAAATTGGAAAGGAATGGATCCTTGACCTATTTATGAATAAGCCAGGTGAATTGACTTTGTCTGTGCTAGAAGAGAATCAACTACTTGAGATCGCAAATGACGGTGGCCTTTTAAATCTCCATACATTCTGGACTAAAATCAAAGTGGAGTATAATATCCTGAGATTGCCAGATAAGCACTGAAAAGCCTACTTCCATTTCCAACACCCTATCTTTGTGAAGCAGGGTTTTCTGCAGTGACAGCAACCAAAATGAAATTATGGAGTAGACTGGAAATAAGCAACACACTTTGAGTGTCACTGTCTCCCATCACCCCCAGATGGAACCATCTAATTGCAGGAAAACAAGCTCAGGGCTCTCACTGATTCTGTGTTATGCTGAGTTGTATAATTATTTCATTATATATTACAATGTAATAATAATAGAAATAAACTGTACAATAAATGTAATACACTTGAATCATCCTGAAACCATTCCTCCCAAGCTCATTCCATGGAAAAAATCTTTTCCATGAAACTGGTCCCTGATGCCAAAAAGGTTGGAGACTGCTGCACTAAAGTAACCAACAACCATCACCACTGTGGAACCTCAAGAGGGAAACACTGTTCTGCCTGTCACCAAAATAAACTGCTATTGCATCTCCCCAGGACCAGGGCTGCCAGTTCCAACCCTGAAAACCTGTGCATGTCTCTTACCTCAGAGCCCTGACTTCTCTGCATGTATCTGCATTTCAGATCCCTGCTCTGCAGCTGCAATGTACAAACCTGTCCTCCAAACCCCAACTGGAATCCTCACATTTCTTGATTTCAAAGTATATTAAAAGCTACAGTAATTAAAGCAGTGTGGTTTTCAACAATTTTCCTCATTATTTTCATGTCATTGAGTAGCAGATTCGACTAGACTTTTTATTCTGTAGAATGTCTCCTAGTTTGAATTTATCTGATTGATTTCCCTTATTTTAGTGTCTGTTACTCAATGTGCTAAGGGGACAAATAAATGAACATCATTCAGGAGCTTGTTAGACGTTTGTATGTGTGTGAATATTTAGTAGCAGTAACAGTGGTTGCTAGCTTCCTTTATCCTTGTATTACCTTTACATTGGAAATTAGATGTAGTAATTGAATTACATCCAAATTCAACATTTTTGACCATATATTATGTATGTGATGTTCTGTATAACATACTTCATTACAGTTAGCACATTATCAGGAAGAACATTATGCTTGATATGTCTGTTCCAGTCTTAATGATGCTGTTTGGTTAGTTGATTCAGATGGAGGTCACCTAGTCCCTACATTATTAAATATATATTTTTACTCATATATTTTACCCTCATTACCAACAATTTGGAGAAGTTTTATCATCCTGAAAATCCCCATTAGTATTTAATCTATTGTATTTAGCATCCACTGATGATACTGGATGGAATAATTATTTTATTATGGGGAGCACAATAGATTTTTTACTCTATTCATTTTTATACATAAATTATCTGGAATTATATTGTAAAGAAAAGCCCTTATCAACTAGGGATATTTGGTTATATTGAAAAAAAATTACAAAGGAAAGACAAGATAATATCAATTTTCCACTTTAATTACATGCATACCTCATTTTTGTGTTCTTTGCTTTATTGCACTTTGCAGATAGTGCATTTTTTTTTCACATTGAAGGTTTGTAGCATCCCTGCCTTAAGCAAATCTATTGGCACAATTTTTTTCCAGCAGTGTTTGCTCACATTGCATGTCAGTATCACATTTTGGTAATTCTTTTGTTCATTATTATTTATTTGTTATGGTGACTTGTGATCAGTGATCTTTGATGTTCCTATTGCAAAAAGATTGGGACTCACCAAAGGCTCAGAAAATGATTAGTACATTTTAGCAATAAAATATTTTTAAATTAAAGTATGTATTTTTTTAAACATAACACTATTGTGCACTTAATAGACTACAGTAGAGCGTACATAACTTATATGTACTGGGGGACCAAAAAAAATTGTGTAACTCACTTTATTCTGATGGTCTGGAACTGAACCTGCAACACTTAAGAGGTATGCCTATATATACATTCAGAGTGAGGAATTACTGTGCTAGCTACCTCCT
This sequence comes from Kogia breviceps, assembly GCF_026419965.1. Taxonomy (NCBI): domain Eukaryota; kingdom Metazoa; phylum Chordata; class Mammalia; order Artiodactyla; family Physeteridae; genus Kogia; species Kogia breviceps. The sequence goes on from NC_081330.1 coordinate 54,831,946, forward strand.
AAATTAGATTTTTTAAAGAATAAATGTACCTTCAAGTTTTGCCTATGCAATTGGCATAATTTTATAAATTTGTATGTGAGATCAATTAAGAACTGTTATGTTATGTTACAAATTTTGAATATTTTTTTAAAGCTTCCCTAATTCAAATGAAAAAACATTTTTAAATAGATGAAGAATGGTTGGGTGTTTGAACAGGTACTCTTTATACATGAAAAAATGAGCTTATATTGAACATACTCAACATTTGTACAATTATTTAGCTAGGTAGCCCAGTCTAGATATAGATACATGATCAGTTGAGTTATGATGAGTCTATTAAAAACTTACAACCTCTATTTCAAACATTATTTGGTTTGGTAGTTTCAACAGCTGAATGGATATGTTTGGTCACTATTACATATAAATTTAAATAATCTATCAATCTTTGAAGGGCTACTACAGTTGAGTTATCTAGATGACCAAAATAATATAGTTTTGGGGATGGTGTCAGTTTTAATCAATAAATAGACTATATCAATCTTTTGCTAATCAAAACAGATGAAATATTAATAATTGGAATGTCTTTTATGCCAAAAACTTACTGTGGAGAGAAATAATACTTTGAACTGTAAGAATATCTTGAACTGATAAACTATCAAAATGGCATACTCATTTAAATCCTCATAGTATAATAGACTAGACAATAAATATTTCATTTTATACAGCAGTGAGTCCTTTACTCTGAAGGAATTTACATTCTTAGTTAACGAACTTAAAAAGCAGACTTGGAAAAAGAGTGAAGGAGACAATAACTCAAAACACCCATGACTGGATTTAATATATTTTCTTAGAAAAGAAAGAGTCAGAAAATCTTTGTTTAAATATATCAGTGCATTTACAGAAGAGGTCAAGATGGCAGAATAAGAGGACCTGGTGTTCACCTCTCCCCACAAGTACATGAAGAATACATCTACAGGTAAAACAATTCACACAGAGCACCTACTAAACACTAGCAGAGGACCTTGGACCCCTAAAAGGACAAGAAAAGATCCCGTGTAACCAGGTAGGATGAAAGAGAGAAAAGGAAGAAAGAAAAAGGGAGAAAGGGGATGGCACCTGCTTCCCTGGGAGGGGAGCTGAAGGAGAGGACAGGTTACTGCACCTGGGGAAGCTCCTTCACAGGCAAGGTCAGCTGAAATGGGGGAGTGTTTGCTTCAGGGGTTATCAGAGGAAAGTGCAGCAGCCGGTCTGTGGCAGGCAGGGCAGAATGAGACTTGCACAGACAGTCCGTGCCACAGCCTTGCGTTCTGCAGCCTGAGACAGGAGTCCAGTGCTGGCAGGGGCTGAGTGCTGAAGAGTGGAGTTTGGAGAGCAGACCTGGGAAGAGGACTGCTGTTGGTTGTATGGAGACAGCCTGAGGGGATGGGAGTGAGGAGTTCAGCAGTGGGGAATGCTCCCTGAGGAAGCACAGACTGCCTTGGAAGCAAGGCACCATTTTTGAGTGGTTCACAATGGGTGGGGCCACCATCACAGCCTCTCTCCCACAGCAGCCCCTGCCTCTGCGGGCACTGGGAAGGATTCACACCAGAGTGACTGCACGTGCACCAGTCATTACTGCCTTGTCTCCCTCATACCTGAGTGCACTCAACCCATTTGGTCACCGCCTCCTACTGGCCCCTGCCTCCCTGGGCACTGGTGGAGAGTTCCCACCAGAGCAAGCACATGAACCAGAGTCATTTCCACTTTGTCATCCTCACTCCTGAATAAGTGCACACACTCCCAGTCTGTCACCATCTCCTGCCAGCCCCTGCTGTCACAAGCACTAGAGGGGAATCCCATCAGAGCAAGCACACATGTCTCAGTCATTGACGTCTTATCTCTCTCTTACCTGAGCAAGCATGTGCACCCCAGTTGGTCACTGCCTCTTGCCTCTCACACCTAAGCAAGCAGGCATGTCCCAGTCAGTTCCTGCTTTTGCACCCTTTCACCTGGGTGGGGAGCAGACACCTAAGGGTGACCCACACACAGAGGTGGGCCAAAATCAAAGCTGAACCCCAGGGGCTGTACAACTAAGGAAGAAGAACTAAAATCTCTCTGTGCAGCTGAACAAGCCATGGATTACATCTGAGGGATTGGCTTGGTAATCCCAGTGTATGCTGAACATTTGAATGGACAAAAATTGTTCACACTTTAGAAGGGTCTAGCTTTATCAGCTGTGGACTTTGTGGCCATGTACATGTGGGAGTTGGGCCAGGCGAGACCCTAAGCTGTCCCTGAAGTGCCGATGGTGGGTCCAGAGACTTACCTAGAGCTCTTGGAGGGCCTCTTGGGGAGGCAGGGGTTGGCTGTGGCTCACTGTGAGGGCAAGGACACTGATAGAACAGGCCCCAAAGAATTTTTTTGGTTTGTTTAGTTGTTGCTGTTGTTGTTGTATTTTTATTTTTTACATTTTTTAATATATTTTATATTTTCTTATTTTCATTTTATTTTTTTTCTTCTGTTTATTTTTGTTTGTTTGTTTTCATTTGCTTGGTTTTGGGGAGGAATTTTGCTTTTTTAATTTTTATTTGTTTTTTAATCTTTTTTCTTATTTTTGCTTCTGTTTGTTAGTTTTTTATTTTTGTTTTTGTTTTGTTTTTATTGTTTGTTTTGTTTTTTGTTTTTATTTAGTTGTTTTCTGGTTTTCTTTGTTTTTTTCTTTTTGTTTCCTTGGTTTTATTTTTATTGTTAGTCTTGCTTTTGTTTGTATATTTGTTTCTTTTATTTTGGTGTTTTTTTGGTCTGGTTTGTTTTTAATTATTTGTCTTGGTTTTTGTCTGTTTTCTTTTCTTTTCTCTTTGTTTTGCTTTTTGTTAGTTTTTGTTTGGTTTGGTTAGTAGGTTTTTACTTTTTGTCTTGGTTTTCGTTTCTCTGTTAGCTTTCTTTTATTTCTTTTTTCTGGCTGAGTTACGCAGCTTGCAGGGCTTGGTTCCCTGGCCAAGGGTCGAACATGAGCCCCTGTAGTGTGAGCACCGAATCCTGGCTGTTGGACCACCAGAGAATTCCCAGACCCAGATAATATTAATTGGTGTAAGCTTTCCCAGTTTTCCCCATCTCGTGCCAAGACCCAGATCCACCAAACAGCCTGAAAGCTCCAATGCTGGAGTGCTTCAAGGCAAACAACCAGAAAGAGAGGAACACAGTCTCACCCATCAGCAGACAGGCTATATAAAGTTGTACTAAGCTCACAGACACCCCAAAATACACCAAATGACATGGCCCTGCCCACAAAAAGAACAAGACCCAGGTCCATCCATCAGAGCACAGACAGTAGTCACTCCCACCAGGAAGGCTATACAAGCCCCTGAGCCAACCTCACCACCAGGGGGCAGTCACCACAAGCAAGAGGAACTATGACCCTGAAACCTGCAGAAAGGAGACCACAAACAGAGTAAGTTAGGCAAAATGAGATGACACAGAAATATGCTGCAGATAAAGGAGCAAGGTTAAAACCTAAAAAACCAACTAAATGAAGAGGAGATAGGCAATCTACCTGAAAAAGAATTTAGAGTAATGATAGAAACGATTATCCATGACCTTGGAAAAATAATGGAAGCATGGATTGAGAAGATACAAGAATGTTTAATAAGGACCTAGAAGAACTAAAGAAGTAACAAGCAGTGATGAACAATACAATAACTGAGATGAAAAATACATTAGAAGGAATCAATAGCAGAATAACCGAGGCAAAGGAACAGATAAATGAGCTGGAAAATAGAATGGTGGAAATCACTGCCACAGAACAGAATAAAGGAAAAAGAATGAATATAAATGAGGACATTCTCAGAGACCTCTGGGACAACATTAAATGCACCAACATTCGAATTATTAGGGTCTCAGAAGAAGAAGAGAAAGAGAAGAGGTCTGAGAAAATATCTGAAGAGATTATAGTTGTGAACCTCCCTAACAAACATGGGAAATGGAATAATCACCCAAGTCCAGGAGGCACAGAGAGTACCATAAAGGATAAACCCAGGAAAAACATGCCGAGTCAGATATTAATCAAACTCACAAAAATTAAATACAAAGAAAAATATGAAAAGCAACAAGGGAAATGCAAAAAATAACAAACAAAGGAATCCTCATAAGGATATTAGCTGATTTTTCCCAGAAACTTTGCAGGCCAGAAGAGAGTAACATGATATATTTAAAGTGAGGAAAGAGAAAAAAATACAACCAAGAATACTCTACCCAGCAAGGCTCATGTTCAGAATTCAATGGAGAAATCAAAAGTCTTACAGACAAGAAAAAGCAAAAGAATTCAGCATCACCTGACCAGCTTTACAACAAATGTTAAAGGAACTTCTCTAAACAAGAAACACAAGAGAAAAAAAAAAAAAAAAGACCTACCAAAACAATTAAGAAAATGCCAATAGCAACAAACATATTGATAATTACCTTAAATCTAAATGGATTAAATGCTCCAACCGAAAGGCACACACTGACTGGATGCATACAAAAACAAGACCTGTATATATGTTGTGTACAAGAGATCAACTTCAGACCTAGGAACACATACAGAATGAAAGTGAGGGGACAGAAAAATATATTCCATTCAAATGGAAATAAAAAGAAAGCTGGAGTAACAATATTTGTATCAGACATAATAGACTTTAAAATAAAGACTATCATAAGAGACAAAGAAGGACACTACATAATGATCAAGGGATCAATCCAAAAAGAAAACATAACAATTGTAAATATATATGCACCCAACATAGGAGCACCTTTCTATACAAGACAAATGCTAACAGCCATAAAAGGGGAAATCAACAGTGACACAATAATAGTGGGGTACATTAACACCTCACTTACACCAATGGATAGATCATCCAGACAGAAAATTAATAAGGAAACACAAGCCTTAAATGACACATAAGAACAGATAAACTTAATTAATATTTATAGGACAATCCATCCAAAAACAGCAGAATACACTTTCTTCTCAAGTTAACACGGCACATTCTACAGGATAGATCACACCTTGGGTCACAAATCAAGCCTTGGTAAATTTAAGAAAACTGGAACCATGTCAAGCATCTTTTCTGACCACAACGCTATGAGATTAGAAATAAATTATAGGAAATAAGCGTAAAAAACACAAACACATGGAGACTAAAGAATATGTTACCTAATAATCAATGGATCACTGAAGAAATCAAAGAGGAAATCAAAAATACTTAGAGACAAAATAATAACAAAAAATAATAATCCAAAACCTAAGGTATGCAGCAAAAACAATTTTAAAAGGGAAGTTTGCAGCAATACAATCTTATCTCAAGAACAAGAAAAATGTCAAATAAATCACCTATGCTTACACTTAAAGCAACTAGAGAAAGAAGAAGAACAACAACAAAAATACCCAAAGTCAGTAGAAGGAAAGAAATCGTAATAATCGAGCAAAAATAAATGAAAGAGAGATGAAGAAAACAATAACACAGATCAATGAAACTAAAAGCTAGTTCTTTAAGAAAATAAACAAAATTGATAAACAATTATCCAGACTCATTAAGAAAAGAAAGGAGAGGACTCAAATCAATAAAATTAGAAATGAAAACAGGAGAAATTACAACAGAACTCACAAAAATGCAAAGCATCATAAGAGACTATTAGAAGCAACTATATGTCAATAAAATGGACAACCTAGAAGAAGTGGACTAATTCTTAGAAATATATACAAACCTTGCAAGACTGAACCAGAAAGAAATAGAAAATACAAACGACAAATCACAAGTACTGATTTATAAAATGTGATTTAAAATCTTCCAACAAACATAAGTCCAGGACCAGATGCCTTCACAAATGAATTGTTTCAAACATTTAGAGAAACGTTAACACCTACCCTTCTGAAACTTTTCCAAAATTTGTACAGGAAGGAATACTTCCAAGCACATTCTACAAGGCTCCCATCACGCTGATACCAAAACCAGACAAAGATATCACAAAAAAAAAAGAAAAAGAAAATTTGCAGGCCAATATCATGGATGAACATAGATATAAAAATCTTCAACAAAATACTAGCAAACTGAATCCAGCAACACACTAAAAGGATCATACACTATGATTTAATGGGATTTATCCCAGGGCTGCAAGGATTCTTCAATATTCACAAAACAGTGTGATACACCACATCAACAAATTGAAGAATGTAAACCATACGATCATCTCAATAGATGCAGAAAAGCTTCTGACAAAATTCAACACCCATTTATGAGAAATACTCTCCAGAAAGTAGGCATGGAGGGGACCTAACTCAACATAATAAAGGCCATATATAACATACCCACAGCAAACATCAGTCTCAATGGTGAAAAACTGAAAGGATTTCCTCTAAGATTAGGAACAAGACACGGATATTTACTATAGCTGGTATTCAACACAGTTTTGGAAGTCCTAGCCATGCAATCAGAGAAGAAAAAGAAATAAAAGGAATCCAAAGTGGAATAGAATAAGTAAAACCATCATTGCAGATGACATAATACTATATATAGAAAACCCTAAAGTAGCTACCAGAAAACTACTAGAGCTCATCAATGAATTTGGTAAAGTTGCAGGATACAAAATTAATACAGAGAAATCTCTTCCATTCCTATACACTAACAACAAAATATCAGAAAGATAAATCAAGGAAACAATCCTATTTTCTATCACATCAAAAAGAATAAAATACCTAGGAATAACCTACCTAAGGATACAACAGATTATACTTAGAAAACTATAAGATATAGATGAAAGAATTCAAAGATGACACAAACAGATGGAGAGATATACCATGTTTTTGGATTGGAAGGATCAATATTGTGAAAATAACTATACTGCCCAAAGCAATTTACAGATTCAATGCAATCCCTATCAAATTACCAATGACGTTTTTTTCAGAGAATTAGAACAAAAAACTTTACAATTTATATGGAAACACAAAAGACCACGAATAGCCAAAGCAATCTTGAGAAAGAAAAATGGAGCTGGAAGAATCATGCTCCCTGACTTCAGACTATATTACAAAGCTACAGTAATCAAGACATGGTACTGGCACATAAACATGGTACTAGCACAAAAATAGAATTATAGATCAGTGGAACAGGATTGAAAGCCCCGAGATAAACCCACACATCTATGGTCAATTAATCTATGGCAAAGTGTGCAAGAATACACAATGGAGTAAAGACAGTCTCCTCAATAAGTGATGCTGGGAAAACTGGACAGCTACATATAAAAGAATGAAATTAGAACACACTATAACACCATACACCTAATTAAACTTAAAAGTTTGCACAGCAAAAGACAATGAACAAATTGAAAAGACAATCCTCAGAATGGGAGAAAATATTTGCAAACAAAGTAATTGATAAGGGATTAATCTCCAAAATATACAAACAGCTCATGCAGCTCAATATCAAAAAAAAAAAAAAAAAAAAAAAAAACAACTCAGTCAATTAATGGGTGGAAGTTCTAAATAGACATTTCTCCAAAGAAGACATACAGATGGTTCAAAAGCACATAAAAAGATGCTCAACATCTCTAATCATTAGAGAAATGCAAATCAAAACTACAATGAGGTATCAGCTCACGTTGGTCAGAATGGCCATCATCAGAAAATCTACAAACAATAAATGCTAATGAGGATGTGGAGAAAAAGTAATCCTCCTGCACTGTTGGTGGGAATGTAAATGGGTGCAGCCACTATGGAGAACAGTATGGAGTTTCCTTAAAAAACTGAAAATAGAGCTACCAAATAGTCCTGCAATCTCACTCCTGGGCATATATCCAGAGGAAACCATAATTTGAAAAGATACATGCACCCAAATGTTTATTGTAACACTACAATAACCAGGACATGGAATCAACCTAAATGTCCATCAACAGAGGAATGGATAAAGAAGGAGTGGTGCATATATACAATGGCAGAATACTCAGCCATAAAAACAAGTTAAATAATGCCTTTTGCAGCAACATCGATGGACCTAGAGATTGTCATATTGAGTGAAGTAAGTCAGACAAAAACAAATATTATATGGTATCACTTATATGTAGGATCTAAAAAAGGCTACAAGTGAACTTATCTCCAAAACAGAAATAGAGTTACAGATTAAAACATAAATTTATGGTTACCAGTGGGTAGGAGGGAGAGGGAAAAATTGGAAGATTGGGATTGACAAAAACACACTACTATATATAAAATAGATAACTAATAAGAAACTACTGTATAGCACAGGGAACTCTACTTAATACTCCATAATGGCCTATATGGGCAAAGAATCTAAAAAAGAGTGGATATATGCATATTTATAACAGATTCACTTTACCGTACACCTGAAACCAACACAACATTGTAAATCAACTATACCTCAATAAAAATTTTTAAAAATAACATAGATAATTAACAAGGATCTACTGTATAGCACAGGGAACTCTGCTCAATTTTCTGTAATAACCTAAATGGGAAAATAATTTGAAAAAGCGTAGACACCTGTATATGTATAACTGAATCACTTTGCTCTACACCTGAAACTAACACAACATTGTAAATCAACTATACTCTGGTATAAAATAAAAATTAAAATAAAACATAAATAAATATATCAGTGCATTTATATATCTACAGGCAAAATAGTGAAAATTATGGCCATATATATATATAATTAAACTATACACATATAGCTTAATTGATGATTTGTGTAGTAGTGGTATGGCAAAACTAGTGAAAATATCCACAATTTTCTTAGCATCAATTTTGCTTTTTCTTTAATAGTGCTTCACCCTGTTGAATGCTGACAACTGAAAGCATTTAGGTGATTATTAAAATGTAAAATTCACCACTAAGCCATCTATAAGTTAAATCTACCCCAAGGATTCAAAACTAGATACAAGAATTGTGCTCATTGTCATCCCCTTAATACCAGATGGAACTGTTCAAAACAATAAATGTAAGTCATTCCCACTTTACTGTTACTAATGTCTTTATATCACAAAGGTATGTCCCAAGGCTTTCATGAATCTCTAAATTTGTAGATAATCCAATAGTACTTAACTTCCTCCTTGTATTAGAGATTTTAAGGAATTAATTCACATTTTTGTGCTGGCTGACCTGTGCAAAATTTACAGCATAAGCCTGCAGGCTGGAGACACAGAGAAGAGTTGTAGTTGGAGTGCAAATGTGATCTGTTAGTATTAAAATTCCTTCTTCCTCTGAAGAGATTAGAATTTTTCTGTTAATTCCAGGCCTACTCACATATGGAATGTAATCTGCCTTATACAAAGTCCACTGATTTAAATGTTAATATTATCTAAAAAATACTTTCATAGAAACACCCAGAATAATATTTAATGACAAATCTGGGTATCATGGCCTAGTCCAGTTGACACATAAAATTTACCATTACACCCCATATAAATGAATTTGCATTCAATATTTTAATTTTTTTAATTTTAAATTTTTAAAATTAACCCATAAGACCTTCAATGATTTACTCTACACACTACATCATTCTTATGATAGCACTCCATAAGCTTAACTGAATCATCAGTTTTATCCCTCCAGTGGAATTATCATGTGTATTAGTTTTTTATGCTGAGTAGCAAATTTGCAAAAATTTAGTAGCTTAAAACAATACAACATACTCTGACAGTATCTGTGGTCCAGCAGACTGAGCACAGATTATCTGGGTTTTCTACTCAGGGTCTTTCAATTATTTTAATCAAGATGTTAGCCTGGCTGCATTGTCATATGGAGACTTGACTTGGGAAAATTTTTCTTCCAAATTTATTTAGCTGTTGGCAGTATTTATTTCATTCTGGCTATATAATGGTGGACCACACCATTTTTTTGGTTAACATATGGAAGGTTAGCATCAGGCCCTAGAGGCTGTCCACAGTTCCTAGAGGCCACACACAATTCCTTGTCATGTAGGCTTCCTCAATATAGTTGCTCCATTTACCAAGCAAGAAGAGAGAATTTCTAGCTCCAGTTGGCTAAGACAGTTTTCTAAATGGTAACATAATTATGGAGATGAAATTCCATTACCTTATCCATATAATGCAACTCAATCAAGGAATAATATCCTATCACATTTGTCACACTCTATTGGTTAGAAAAAAGTCACAAGTACCAGGGATGGTCTAGAAATCCCCTACCCCCCGTGTATTAATAACAAGTGATGAATAATTATGGATGCTAGATGTGGATACTGAAGGTTAGTGAGGCCCACTCAATAGTTAATTTCTTCATTCAATTTTCATAATACTAACAATTCAAATGTGAAGCTCAGCAAAATTTCAAATGATTATATATTATAATATCTCACTCATGGTCAGGTTATTTCCTAAATGCTAAATTTGTGATTGCTAAGGATACAATATATTTTAATCCAAGGAACAGAAACTCAAATATCTAAAAAATCAAGTAGGAGAAGAGAGAAGATGGCAGAAGGTTAAGATGCAGAGATCACCTTCCTCCTCACAGATACATCAGAAATAAATCTACACGTGAAACTGCTCCTATAGAACACCCACTGAACACTGGCAGAAGACCTCAGACCTCCCAAAAGTCAAGAAATACCCCATGTAACTGGGTAGGGCAAAAAAAAAAGAGTAAACAGAGACAAAAGAATAGGGATGGGACCTGCATCAGTGTGACAGACCTGTGAAGGAGGAAAGGCTCCCACACACTAGAAGCCCCTTCACGGGCAGAGACAGAGGGTGGTGGAGGGGGGAAGCTTCAGAGCCAGGGAGGAGAGCATAGCCACAGGGTGCAGACAGCAAAGCAGAGGGATTCCCGCACAGAGGATCGGTGCCAACCAGCACTCACCAGCAAGAGAGATTTGTCTGCTCACCCGATGGGGCGGACGGGGGCTGGGAGCTGAGCCTCGAGCTTCAGTCGGATCCCAGGGAGAGGTCTGGAGTTGGCAGCCTGAAAACAGCCTGAAGGGGTTAGTGCACCACGGCTAGCTGGGAGGGAGTCCGGGATAAGTCTGGAGCTGCCAAAGAGACAGGAGTCTTTTTCTTGCCTCTTTGTTTCCTGGTGCGGGAAGAGGCGGGTTTAACTGTGCTGCTTAAAGGAGCTCCAGAAACAGGCATGGAGCTGCCGAAGAGACAAGAGAATTTTTCTTGTCTTTTGCTTCCTGGGGCACAAGGAGAGGGGATTAAGCACACCACATAAAGGAGCTCCAGAAAAAGGCTTGAGCCATGGCTGTCAGTGCAGACACTAGAGAAGGGTGTGGGGCACTAGGATTGCTGCGGCCACCACAAAGAGACCTGTGTGGGAGCATAGGTCACGCTCCACACCTCCCCTACCAGGAGACTGTGCAGCCCACCACTGCCGGGATCCCAGGATACAGGGAGAGCTTCCCCAGGAGAATGTGCAGTGTGCCTCAAACTGGTGAAGTGTCACGCCGGCCTCTGCTGCAGCAGGCTCGACCTGCATCTGTACCCCACCCTCCCCCCAGCATGTGCCAGAGCCCCTGAATCAGCTGTTCCTTTAACCCTGTCCTGAGCGAAGAGCAGATACTCTGAGACCACCTACATGCAGAGGCAGGGCCAAGTCCAAAGCTGAACCCCAGGAGCTGTGCAAACAAAGAGGAGAGGGGGAGGTCTCTCCCAGCAGCCTCAGAAGCAGTGGATTAAAGCCCCACAATCAACTTGAACTGCCCTGCATCTGTGGAAAACCTCAATAGACAGTGAAATATCCCAAGTTGAGGAGGTGGACTTTGGGAGCAAGATATATTATTATTTTCCCCTATTTTTCTTTTTGTGAGTGTGTATGTGTGTGCTGCTGTGTGAGATTTTGTCTGTCTAGCTTTGCTTTCACCATTTGTCCTAGGGTTCTGACAAACCTGTTTTTTGTTGTTTATTTGTTTTTCTAATAAAATTTTTCTTCTTAATAATTATTTTAATAACTATATTTTATCCTACTTTATTTTGTCTTCTTCCTTTCTTTCTTCCTTTATTCCTTTCTTTCTTCCTTCCTTTCTTCCTTCCTTCCTTCTTTTCTTACTTCTTTCCTTTCATTCTTTCCTTTCTATTTTTTCTCCCTTTTATTTTGAGCTGTATGGATTAAAGGCTCTTGGCACTACAGCCAGGCATCAGGGCTGTCTCTCTGAGGTGGGAGAACCAACCTCAGGACACTGGTCCAAAAGAGACCTCCCAGCTCCAAGCAATATCAAATGGAGAAAATCTCCCAGAGATCTCCATCTCAACACCAAGACCCAGCTTCACTCAATGACCAGCAAGCTACAGTGCTGGACACCCTATGCCCAACAAATAGCAAGACAAGACTACAGGCCCATCCATTAGCAGAGAGGCTGCCTAAAATCATAATAAGGCTACCAGCAACCCAAAACACACCACCAGACGTGGACCTGCTCACCAGAAAGACAGATCCAGCCTCATCCACAAGAACACAGACACTAGTCCCCCCAACCAGGAAACCTACTCAACCCACTGAACCAACCTTAGCCACTGGAGACAGTCACCAAAAACAACGGGAACTACAAACCTAAAGCCTGCAAAAAGGAGACCCCACACACAGAAAGAAAAATGAAATGACAGAAGAACACACAGTAGATGAAGGAGCAAGGTAAAAACCCACCAGACCTAACAAATGAAGATGAAATAGGCAGTCTACCTGAAAAAGAATTCAGAATAATGATAGTATAGATGATCCAAAATCTTGGAAATAGAATAGACAAATTGCAAGAAACAGTTAACAAGGACCTAGAAGAAATAAAGAGGAAGCAAGCAACGATGAGCAACACAATAAATGCAATGAAAAATGCTCTAGATGGAATCAATAGCAGAATAACTGATGAAGAAGAATGAAAAACTGCCCTGGAAGATAAAATAGTGGAAATAACTACTGCAGAGCAGAATAAACAAAAAAGAATGAAAAGAAATTAGGAAAGTCTCAGAGACCTCTGGGACAACACGAAACGCACCAACATTCGAATTATAGGGCTCCCAGAAGAAGAAGAGAAAAAGAAAGGGACTGAGAAAATATTTGAAGAGATTATAGTTGAAAACTTCCTTAATATAGGAAAGGAAATAGTCAATCAAGTCCAGGAAGCACAGAGAGTCACATACAGGATAAATCCAAGGAGAAACATAATAATCAAACTGTCAAAAATTAAGTACAAAGAAAACATATAAAAAGCAACAAGGGAAAAACAGCAAATAACACACAAAGGAATCCCCATAAGGTTAACAACGGATCTTGCAGCAGAAACTCTACAAGGCAGAAGGGAGTGGCAGGACATATTTAAAGTGATGAAGGAAAAAAACCTACAACCAAGGTTACTCTACCCAGCAAGGAACTCATTCAGATTTGATGGAGAAAGTAAAACCTTTACAGACAAGCAAAAGCTGTGAGAGTTCAGCACCACCAAACCAGCTTCGCAACAAATGCTAAACGAACTTCTCTAGGCAAGAAACGCAAGAGAAGGAAAAGACCTACAAGAACAAACCCAAAACAATTAAGTAAATGGTAATAGGAACATACATATCGATAATTACCTTAAATGTAAATGGATTAAATGCTTCCACTAAAAGACACAGACTGGCTGAATGGATACAAAAACAAGACCCATATATATGCTATCTACAAGGGACTCACTTCAGACCTAGGGACACATACAGTCTGAAAGTGATGGAATAGAACAACATATTCCATTCAAAGCGAAATCAGAAGAAAGCTAGAGTGGCAATTCTCATATCAGACAAAATAGACTTTAAAATAAAAACTATTACAAGAGATAAAGAAGGACACTACATAATGATCAAGGGATCGATTCGTGAAGAAGTTATAAAAATTGTAAATATTTATGCACCCAATATAGGAGCACCTCAATACACAAGGCAAATAATAACAGCCATAAAAGGGGAATTCGACAGTAACTCAATCATTGTAGGGGACTTTAACACCCCACTTTCACCAAAGGCCAGATCATCCAAAATGCAAATAAATAAGGAAACACAAGTTTTAAATGATACATTAAATAAGATGGACTTAATTGATATTTACAAGACATTCCATCTAAAAACAGCAGAATACACTTTTTTCTCAAGTGCTCATGGAACATTCTCCAGGATACATCATGTATTAGGTCACAAATCCAGCCTTGGTAAATTTAAGAAAATTGAAATCATATCAAGTATCTTTTCCTACTACAATGCTTTGAGACTAGATATCAATTACAGGAAAAGATCTGTAAAAAATACAAACACATGGAGGCTAAACAATGCACTACTTAATAACGAAGTGATCACTGAAGAAATCAAAGAGGAAATCAAAAAATACTTAGAAACAAATGACAATGGAGACAAGATGACCCAAAACCTATGGGATGCAGAAAAAGCAGTTCTAAGAGGGAACTTAAAGCAATGCAATCCTATGTCAAGAAACAGAAAATATCTCGAATAAACAACCTAAGTTTGCATCTAAAGCAATTAGAGAAAGAAGAACAACAACAAAAAAAAACCCAAATTTAACAGAAGGAAAGAAATCATAAAGATCAGGTGATAAATAAATGAAAAAGAAAGGAAGGAAACGATAACAAAGATCAATAAAACTAAAAGCTTGTTCGTTGAGAAGATAAATAAAATTGATAAACCATTAGCCAGACTCATCAAGAAAAAAAGGGAGAAGACTCAAATCAATAGAATTAGAAATGAAAAAGGAGATATAACAACTGACACTGCAGAAATACAGATTACTAGAGATTACAACAAGCAAGTGTATGCCAATAAAATGGACAACCTGGAAGAAGTGGACAAATTCTTAGAAATGCACAAGCTGCCAAGACTGAACCAGGAATAAATAGAAAATATGAACAGACCAATCACAAGCACTGAAATTGAAACTGTGATTAAAAATCTTCCAACAAACAAAAGCCCAGGAAAAGATGGCTTCACAAGCAAATTCTATCAAACATTTAGAGAAGAGGTAACACCTATCCTTCTCAAACTCTTCGGAAAGATAGCAGAGGGAGGAACACTTTGAAACTCATTCTATGAGGCCACAATAACACTGATACCAAAACCAGACAACGATGTCATAAAGATAGAAAACTACAGGCCAATATCACTGATGATCATAGATGCAAATATCCTCAACAAAATACTAGCAAACAGAATCCAGCAGCACATTAAAAGGGTCATACACCATGATGAATTGGGGTTTATCCAAGAATGCAAGGATGCTTCAATATATGCAAATCAATCAATGTGATGCACCATATCAACAAACTGAAGAAGAAAAAACATATGATCATCTCAATAGATGCAGAGAAAGCTTTTGACAAAATTCAACACCATTTATGATAAGAATCCTGGAGAAAGTAGGCATAGAGGGAACTTTCTTCAACATAATAAAGGCCATATATGACAAACCCACAGCCAGCATCATTTTCAATGGTGCCAAACTGAAACCATTTCCACTAAGATCAGGAACAACACAAGGTTGCTCACTCTCACCACTCTTATTCAACCTAGATTTGGAAGTTCTAGCCACAGCAATCAGAGAAAAAAAAGAAATAAAATGAATCCAAATAGGAAAAGAAGAAGTAAAGCTGTCACTGTTTGCAGATGATATGATACTATACATGGAGAATCCTAAGGATGCTACCAGAAAACTACTAGAGCTAATCAATGAATTTGTTAAAGTAGCAGGATACAAAATTAATGCACAGAAATCTCTGGCATCCTTATACACTAATGATGAAAAATCTGAGAGTGAAATTAAGAAAACACTCCCATTTACCATTGCAACAAAAAGAATAAAATATCTAGGAATAAACCTACCTAAGGAGACAAAAGACCTGTATGCAGAAAACTATAAGACACTGATGAAAGAAATTAAAGATGATACAAATAGGTGGAGAGATATACCATGTTCTTGAATTGGAAGAATTGACACTGGGAAAATGACACTACTACCCAAAGCAATCTACAGATTCAATGCAATCCCTATCAAGCTACCACTGGCAATTTTTACAAAACTAGAACAAAGAATTTTACAATTTTTATGGAAACACAAAAGACCCCGAATAGCCAAAGCAATCTTGAGCATGAAAAATGGAGGGGGAGAAATCAGGCTTCCTGACTGCAGACTATACTACAAAGCTACAGTAATCAAGACAGTATGGTAATGGCACAAAAACTGAAATATAGATCAATGGAACAGGATAGAAAGCTCAAAGATAAGCCCACACACATATGGTCACCTTATCTTTGATAAAGGAGGGAAGGATATACAGTGGAGAAAAGACAGCATTTTCAATAAGTGGTGCTGGAAAAACTGGACAGGTACATGTAAAAGCATGAAATTAGAACACTCCCTAAGACCATACACAAAAATAAACTCAAAATAGGTTAAAGACCTAAATGTAAGGCTAGACAGTATCAAACTCTTAGAGGAAAACATAAAATACTCTATGACATAAATCACAGCAAGATCCTTTTTGACCCACCTGAGAGAAATGGAAATAAAAACAGAAATAAACAAATGGGACCTAATGAAACTTAAGAGCTTTTGCACAGCAATGGATACCATAAAAAATACCAAAAGAAAACCCTCAGAATGGGAGAAAATATAGGCAAATGAAGCAACTGACAAAGGATTAATCTCCAAAATTTATAAGCAACACATGCAGCTCAATAACAGAAAAACAATCAACCCAATCGAAAAATGGGCAGAAGACCTAAATAGAAATTTCTCCAAAGAAGATAAACAGATTGGCAACAAACATACGAAAGAATGCTAGACATCATTAAACTTTAGCGAATTGCAAACCAAAACTACAATGAGATATCATCTCACACCAGTCAGAATGGCCATCATCAAAAACTCTAGAAACAATAAATGCTGGAGAGGGTGTGGAGAAAAAGGAACACTCTTCCACTGCTGGTGGGAATGTAAATTGATACAGCCACTATGGAGAACAGTATGGAGGTTGCTTAGAAAACTACAAATAGATCTGCCATACGACCCAGCAATCCCACTACTGGGCATATAATCTGAGAAAACCATAATTCAAAAATAGTCATGTACCACAATGTTCATTGTATCTCTATTTACAATAGTCAGGAGATGGAAGCAACCTAAGTGTCCATCATTGGATGAATGGATTAATAAGATGTGACACATATATACAGTGGAATATTACTAAAGCATAAAAAGAAATGAAACTGAGTTATTTGTAATGAGGTGGATAGACCTAGAGTCTGTCATGCAGAGTGAAGTAAGTCAGAAGGAGAAAAACAAATACTGTATGCTAACACATATATATGGAATCTAAGAAAAAAATGTCATGAAGAGATTAGTGGTAGGATGGGAATAAAACACAGACCTACTAGAACATGGACTTGAGGATATGGGGAGCGGGAAGGGTAAGCTGTGATGAAGTTAGAGAGTGGCATGGACATATATACACTACCAAATGTAAAATAGATAGCTAGTGGGAAGCAGCCGCATAGCACAGGGAGATCAGCTCTGTGCTTTGTGACCACCTAGACGGGTGGGATAGGAGGGTGGGAGGGAGGGATACGCAAGAGGGAACAGATATGGGAACATATGTATATGTATAACTTATTCACTTTGTTGTAAAGCAGATACTAACACACCATTGTAAAATAGTTATACTCCAATAAAGATGTTTAAAAAAAAAAAAGGAAAAGGTAGGTTTAAAAACATAAATAAATACGTAAAAAATCAGGTAAAATAAATGAGTGAACACTGATTAAGGATTTTGACAACCGAAAACTATGTACTATTGAAGGGTACCCACTATGCAACAGAGTAGATTGTTGCTATATGGGGAATAGAAGCCCACCATTAACAGTTTTTCATTTTTTAAAAGGCAAGCTGGAAAGTCATATTTAATATTAAACTCCGGATTTTTTAATTAATATAATTGTTTCAAAAATGTTTCAATAGCGCTAGTCAATGAAAACTCATATCTGGCTTGGATTTTGCCCAATGGCTTATAACCTGTTTTAAAATCATCTGCAATAAAAACTGTGTCTAAATATGAATCTCACTATGATTTTGAAATGAAAATTTAAAAATAAAAAAATCTTGAATGTGGAAAATAATAGTTGTGAGTGGTCGAGGGCAGAAATTTCAGTTTTATAATATGCAGGGTTACATTACAAAACATGTTTAAACCCCAATTCTCTACTCTCTTTTATTTTGGCAAAATTTTGTTCGTGGTGTTAAAATATTATCCTGAGTATTATTTAATTCTCCTAAGGGAAAACAAATTAAGTTCGCAAATTGTAGATATGGGATGTTGATTACTAGATTAACTTAGGCATTGAAATTGTTTCAAAGATTTTGTTCTTGTATTGGAAGAATCAACTTTGTGAAAATGACTCTACTACTGAAAGCAATCTACAGATTCAATGCAATGCCTTTGAAACTACCCCTGACACTTTTCACAGAACTAGAACAAAAAATTTCACAATTTGTATGGAAACACAAAAGACCTCGAATAGCCAAAGCAATCTTGAGAATGAAAAATGGAACTGGAGGAATCAGGCTCTATGACTTCAGAGAATACTACAAAGCTACAGTAATCAAGACAGTATGATACTGGCACTAAAACAGAATTTTAGATCAATGGAGCAGGGTAGAAAACCCAGAGATAAAACCACACACATATGGTCACCTTATCTTTGATAAAGGAGGGAAGGACATACAGTGGAGAAAAGACAGCCTTTTCAATAAGTGGTGCTGGGAAAACTGGACAGCTACATGTAAAAGTATGAAATTAGAACACTCCCTAACACCATACACAAAAATAAGCTCAAAATGGATTAAAGACCTGAATGTAAGGCCAAAACTATCAAACTCTTAGAGAAAAACATAGGCAGAACACTCTATGACATAAATCGCAGCAAGATCCTTTTAGACCCACCTCCTAGAGAAATGGAAATAAAAACAAAAATAAACAAATGGGACCTAATGAACCTTAAAAGCTTTTGCACAGCAAAAGAAACCATAAACAAGACCAAAATACAACCTTCAGAGTGGGGAGAAAATATTTGCAAATGAAGCAACTGACAAAGGATTAATCTCAAAAATTTACAGGCAGCTCATACAGCTCAATAACAAAAAAACAAACAACCCAATCCAAAAATGAGCCAAAGACCTAAATAGACAGTTCTTCAAAGAAGATATACACATTGCTAACAAACACATGGAAGAATCCTCAACATCATTAATCATAGAGAAATGCAAATCAAAACTACACTGAGATATCATCTCACACCGGTCAGATTGGCCATCATCAAAATCTCTAGAAACATTATATGCTGGGGAGGGTGTGGAGAAAAGGGAACACTCTTGCACTGCTGGTGGGAATGTAAATTGATATAGCCACTATGGAGAACAGTAGGGAGGTTCCTTAAAAAACTACAAATAGAACTACCATATGACCCTGCAATCCCACTACTAGGCATATACCCTGATAAAACCATAATTCAAAAAGAGTCATGTACCAAAATGTTTACTGCTGCTCTATTTATGATAGCCAGGACATGGAAGCAACCTAAGTGTCCATCAAAAGATGAATGGATAAAGAAGATGTGTCACATATATACAATGGAATATTACTCAGCCATAAAAAGAAATGAAACTGAGTTATTTGTAATGAGGTGGATAGAACTGGAGTCTGTCATACAGAGTGAAATAAGTCAGAAGGAGAAAAACAAATACCGTATGCTAACACACATATATGGAATCTAAGAAAAAAAAAATGTCATGAAGAAATTAGTGGTAGGACGGGAATAAAACAAAGACCTACTAGAGCATGGACTTGAGGATATGGGGATGGGGAAGGGTAAGCTGTGATGATGTGAGAGAGTGGCAGGGACATATACACACTACCAAATGTAAATTAGATAGCTAGTGGGAAGCTGCCGCATAGCACAGGGAGTTCACCTCTGTGCTTTGTGACCACCTAGAGGGGTGGGATAGGGAGGGTGGGAGGGAGGGTGACGCTAGAGGGAAAAGATATGGGAACATATGTATATGTATAACTGATTCACTTTGTTGTAAAGGAGAAACTAACACACTATTGCAAAACAGTTATACTCAAATAAAGATGTTAAAAAAAAAAAAAAAACTACAATGAGATATCAACTCACACCAGTCAGAATGGTCATCTTCAAAACATCTAGAAAGAATCAATGCTGGAGAGAGTGTGGAGGAAAGGGAACACTCTTGTACTGCTGGTGGGAATGTAAATTGATACAGCCACTATGGAGAACAGTATGGAGGTTCCTTAGAAAACTAAAAATAGAACTACCATATGAGCCAGGAATCCACCTACTGGACATATACCCTGAGAAAACCATAATTCAAAAAGAGTCATGTACCAAAATGTTCATTGCAGCTCTATTTGCGATAGCCAGGACATGGAAGCAACCTAAGTGTCCATCAAAAGATGAATGGATAAAGAAGATGTGGCACATATATACAATGGAATGTTACTCAGCCATGAAAAGAAGTGAAACTGAGTTATTTGTAATGAGGTGGATAGACCTGGAGTCTGTCATACAGAGTGAAGTAAGTCAGAAGGAGAAAAACAAATACCGTATGCTAACACATATATATGGAATCTAAGGGAAAAAATGTCATGAAGAGATTAGTGGTAGGTCGGGAATAAAACAGACCTACTAGAGCATGGACTTGAGGATATGGGCAGGGGGAAGGGTAAGCTGTGCTGAAGTGAGAGAGTGTCATGGACATATATACATTACTAAATATAGATTAGATAGCTAGTAGGAGGCTGCTGCATAGCACAGGGAGATCAACTCTATGCTTTGTGACCACCTAGAGGGGTGGCATAGGGTGGGTTGGAGGGAGGGTGATGAAAGAGGGAAGAGATATGGGAGCATATGTATATGTATACCTGATTCACTTTGTTGTAAAGCAGAAACTAACACAGCATTGTAAAACAGTTATACTCCAATAAAGATGTTAAAAATATACCATATGATTGTACCCTTATTAAAGGTAGCTTTTGTACATTAAAAAAAATAGATGTGGCACATATATACAATGGAATATTACTCAGCCATAAAAATAAATGAAATTGAGTTATTTGTAGTGATGTAGCTGGACCTAGTTTCTATCCTGCAGAGTGAAGTAAGTCAGAAAGAGAAAAACAAATACCATATGCTAACACATATATATGCAATTTAAGGAAAAAAAATGGTCATGAAGAACCTATAGGTAAGACGGGAATAAAGACACAGACCTACTAGAGAATGGACTTGAGGATATGGGGAGGGAGAAGGGTAAGCAATGACAAAGTAAGAGAGTGGCATGGACATATATACACTACCAAATGTAAAATAGATAGCTAGTGGGAAGCAGCCACATAGCACAGCGAGATCTCCTCAGTGGTTTGTGACCACCTAGAGGGTTGGGATAAGGAGGGTAGGATGGAGGGAAATGCAAGAGGGAAGAAATATGGGAACATAAGTTTATGGGTAACTGATTCACTTTGTTATAAAGCAGAAGCTAACACAACATTGTAAAGCAATTATACTCCAATAAAGGTGTTAAAAATAAGTAAAGTATTTGTAGCTGGAAAAATAAAAAAAGAAATTAGTATTGACAGGAAAGCCTCCTTATCCCAGGTGGCCTGGGACTCCCTCCTCTCACTGAGATACACCCAGTAGCCAGTCTGGGGACACCCTTTCTCTCCCTTTAGGCACCAATGGTAAGGATAAGTTGGACCCCTGATGACATCAGATAAACTGAGCAGAACAGGGAAACACTGCAGATTATGAAAATTAAACTGTTTTTGGAAGCACAGCCCAGAAAAGTCATCCAGGTCTCACATTCTAAACATAAATAGAGTGAATACCTACTAAAATTAAAATTTTAAATACAGCCCAGAATTTCCTTACATAGTAGATAAAATATCCAGGATATAGTAAAAAATTGCTGATTACACAAAATCCAATAAAATTACAACTTGAACACGAAAAGACAACTAACTGATGCCTGCTTCGAGATGAATCACTTGTTGGTGAGAATGTAAATTGGTACAGCTACTATGGAAAACAGTATTGAGGTTCCTCAAAGAACTAAAAGTGCAACTACCATATAATCCATCAATCCTATTTCTGGATGTATATCCAAAGGAATTGAAATCTGGAACTCGAAGAGGTATCTAGACTCCCTTGTTCTTTTCAGTATTACTCACAGTAGCCAGGATATTGAAGCAACCTCAATGTCCATTGACTGATAAATGGATACAGAAAACGTGATATGTACATACAACGAGATATTTTTCAGCCTTAACAAAGGAAACAAATCATGCCTGTGTGAAAACATGGCCAACCTGCAGGACATTATGTTAAGTTAAATAAGCCAGACAATGAAGGACAGGTACTGCATAATACCATTTATATGAATAATCTTAAGTAGTCAAACTCATAGAAGCAGAGAGTAAAATGGTAGTCGACAGAGGCTGTGGGGAGGGGGAAACAGGGTGATATTAGTCAAAAGATACAAAGTTTCATTTATATGAGATGGATAATTCCTGTTGATATAGTGTACAACATACTGTCTATAGTTAACTATACTGTATTGTACACTTAAAATTTTGCTAAGAGAGTAAATCTTATATTAAGTGTTATCATCACTGTCCTCATCATCATCATAAAGAAGGTGGGAGGAAATTTTTGCAGGTTATGGGTAAGTTTATGGCATAGATTGTGGTGATTGTTTCATGGGTGTATACTCATCTCCAAACTTAGCAAGTTTTAGACATTAAATATGTACAACTTACTGTATGTCAATCAAACTTCAATAAAGTTATTTTAAGAATTCTCCATGCCCAGATGATTTCACTGGAGATTTCTACCAAACATATAAAGAATTAACAAATTTTACACAATCTCTCCCAGGAAGTAAAAGTGAAGGGGAATTATTTATAGCTGATTTTATGAGGCCAGTATTATCTTGACACCAAAACCAGAGAAACACATACAAAAAAGAAAACCACACACCAATATCTCTCATGAACTTAGGTCCAAAAGTCCTAAAAAATATGAGCAAGCCTGATTCAAAAATATATAAAAAGTGATACACTCTAATACCAAGAGGGAGTTATTCCAGGTGTGTATGGCTGTTTTACCATTTGAAAATCAATATAGTACACCGTATCAATAAATTACAGAAAAAAATCATATGATTTTATCAAATGACAAAGAAGACAGCATTTGACAAAATCTATGTATCACTTGTTGAGATAAATACTCTTGGCTAGTAGGAAATAGAGAAAACCTTACTCAATTTAATAAAGGCCTCTAAAAAAAAACCTACAGTTAACATCATAATTAAAGCACGTTCATTGAAAAAAATCTATGAAATTGATTAACTCTATGAAGATTGACAAAAATAAGAGATAAGATACCAATAAACATTATCAGAAAGATATGATGCAATATTTTTCCCCTAAGATGGCACAAGGTACAGAAGACTGTTCTTAGTATTTTCTTTAACACAATACTGGAAATTCTAGCCAGAATAATAAGGCAGAAAAATAAATAAAAGGCAGTTTGGTAAGCAAAAAAGGAAAATATCTCTATTTGCATATGACATGATGGTCAACATAGAAAATCCCAAGTAATATACAGAAATCTCCTAGTTTATGAAAGTTTACCAAGACTATTAAGAAACTTTACCAAGACTGCAGGGTCAACATGAAAGCACAAAAAGCAATTATATTCCTAAATATGAACAGTGAGAATGTAGAAACAAAATTTTAAAATAAAATAGCATTTATAAAGTTAGGTGTACAACTAAAAAAAAAACCTACACAGGATCTGTATGTTGAAAACTATCAAATGGTTATAAAAGATTTCCAAGAATATCTAAATAAATAGATAGACATATCATGTTCATGGAGTGAAAGAGTCAACATAGTAAATATGACAATTCTCCACAAATTCATGCAGGTTCAATGCAATTTCCATAAAATTCTAAGAAAGTTTTGTTTTCTTTTGTTTTTCTTTAGAGTCCAGGGGTTAGTGCAGTAAACTAAATAGAGAATTACAATAATGTATAATGTATGTTACAATAGGAGACAAAAACTGTGCTATGGAAACATATAATAGGTTTTGGTGAGGATTCTAGAAAAAGCTTCCAAGAAGTGATGTCCAAAATGAGATCTTGGAAATAAGTGAAATTTAGCCATGCAAAGTAAACAGGAGCTAGAATAAAGAGGTAGATAACCCCCTAATAAAAACTATCTAATGACCTACGTCTTAGAATAAAACCTAAAATTTCTACCATGTCTTTTAAGGTCCTATGTAGTTTGAGTCATTCAAACTTCTCTCACCTTATCTCAGATATTTCCTCATTTAGTGCTCTCTAGATATACTGTCTTCAGTATGCAACTGTACAACAAGCACAGTTCTACTTCAGGGCCTTGACGTTTCCTGTTTGCTCTGCCTATAACATTCTTTCTCAAGATATTTGCATGTTTGCTCCTTTACCTCACTCAAGTCTCATAAGTTCTCTTACCAAACAAAACTTTTGTTATTAAATACTCAAAAGTAGCAATCCCTTTATTTCCTTATCCTCTTGGTTACTTACCTTCTATTCTTATATGTATTCTCATTTACTTTTGTCATAGGTAATATAAATTAAGTTATTTAATTACTGCCCTCCCCACCCCTAGCTATAAACTCTAAAAGAACAGAGGCTTTTTGTTAACAGCTGTGTCCTCAACACCAGAAAAGTGTCTGGAACATAATAAATAAGTTAATGAGTGGAATAAAGAAGTTAATTAGTGGAATAAACAAGTTAATGAATAAACACAGAATAAACAAGTTAATGAATGGCCCAGTATATACACAAAATAAACAAGTTAATGAATAAGAATAAAAACTATTTTGATGTTCCTGGTACAAATTTATTTCATTGTATTTATCACATTGCAATATACTTGTGCTTGCATATATAGTCGGCCCTCCATAACCAAGGTTCACAACTGGTTTCAACCAACCATGGATGGATCAACAGAGTCTACTGTACTATACCTTTTTACATAAGGGACTTGAGCATCCATGATTTTGGTCCTGGTGCCAATCCCTGTGGGAGATTGGGGGATGACTGTATACATATATGTCTTACAGTAAATTGTGAATTCTTTAAGGGTAGCTATCCAGTCTTATCCATTTTTTATCCCCTGCTTATGTCTTAACACAAAGCATGGCACAGAAATGTTCAAATATATAAAAATGTTCAAATATATGAGTAAAATTAAAGGTTCTTACAGTGAATATTCATAAGTCCACCATCAAGAGATTATCATTAACATTTTATTAAAATTTTCTCATTACATATCTTTCCATCTATCTCAGCTTATCTTATTTTTTGAAAAACTTCAAAATAAATTTCAGGTATCAATATACTTCTTAAATACTTCTACATGTATATCCTTATGTAGGTATAAATATTTATTTATGGTTCTTTAAATTGTTATCTAAAATTTATATACTATAAAATGCACAAATTTTAAATGGCATTTGCTGAGCTTTAACAAATGCATCTACTAATGTAATGTAGATATTATAATCACCCCAGAAAGTTCCCTAATTCCCTTCCTTAGTCAATATTGCCCATACTCTCAGAGAGGCAACCACTGTTTGATTTTTTTAAAATATATTACTGTAGCCTATTTTAGAAGCTCATATAGATTCCATCATACAGTTTATACTATTTTGTGTAAGGCCTCTTTCACTTGGAATGATATTATGCCTAAAATTAATTTTAAAATATTCAGAAATGGTCGTGCATTCAGGCATTTGACAGAGGGAAATTAATTATCTCTTTGGGGTTACTAACCTTTATAGCAGACTACCAAAATAATATGACTAGTAAATTTCCACGGAAAATAAGTAAATTTCAAAAGTCACTAAAGTCACACACAGATAACAGGATACCATGAGGAAGAACCAACAAAAGTCAAATGCAGTAGAGAAAAATCAACAGAAGCATCATATGTTAAAATGATCAGACACAAACATAAACTAGTGACTTTTATTGTACCTAAATTATTCAAAAACAAGTTAGAAAATATATGTGGGATACAAGAAATAGTAAAAAAGGAGCAGACCTATTTTAAGGTGCCATCATCAAGATGGAGGACTAGGAGGTCCCAAAGCTCATCTCCCCTACAAAAACAATAAATAAAAAACTACAAACTGATAAAAATAGCTCAGAGAAAGCTCTGGACTATAATGAAGAAGCAGAAAAAAACCCAGTGAAGCTCAAAAACTGCATAGAAAAGAAGTGTTGGTGATATGGAGAAAAGGAAACCTATACACTGTTGGTGGGAATGTCAACTGGTACAGCCATTATGAAAAACAGTATGGCAGTTCCTTAAAAATTAAAAATAGAACTACCATATATTCAGCAATCCCACTCTTGGGTATATATCTGATAGAATTTAAATCAGTATCTCCAACAGATATATTCACATCCATATTCATTGCAACATTATTCACAATAGTCAAGACATGAAAATTATCTAAATGTCTTTTATGGATGAATGGAGAAAGGAAATGTGATACATATAAAATGAAATATTATTCAGCCATAATAAAGAAGAAAATATTGCCTATGCAACAGCATGGATGAAAGTAGAGGACATTATATTAAGTAAAATAAACAAGACAGGGAATGACAAGTACTCTAAGGTATCACTTATATTTGGAATCTACCAAAAAAAAATCAAAAGACTGATTCTAATAAACAGAGAATAGAATGGTGGTTGCAAGTGGGGAAATGGGGAAATGGGGTAATATTGGTCAAAGGGTACAGACTTTCAGTTATAAGAAGTATAATGTCTGAGGACCTAATGTGCAGCATGGTGACTATGGTTAACAATATGGTATTGTATACTTGAAAGTTTCTGAGAGTAGATCTTAAGCATACTCACCACACACACAAAAATGAGTTAACTATGTGAGGTGAGGGATGTGCTAATTACAACGAACTTGGTAATCATTCCATACTGTACATATATATCAAAACATCACATTGTATACTTCAAATGTGTAAAATTATATTTGTCACTTTTCTCAATAAAGTTAAAATAAATAAATAATGAGAAAATATGAGCAAATTTGAAAGAGAAAAGAACAAATGGAAAATACTTATTTTTGAATTTCAAAATAGAATGCAAAAAGTCTTTCTTGTAATTGGGAAATTGTTAATTCAGATCAAAATCATTTTTTGAGGTCAACTAAGTATGCTAAATGAAATTTATTATAAAGCATACTCAGAGGTAACATAGAGTTTACAAATAGTGAGATATTATTGGGACAAAATCCAAGAGGAGATAGTAACCATGGTGTTAAATCTAGTCTTCAAAGTTACTTTTTGCTCTGAAGATATTGTATAATCTTGAAAAAACAGCTGCTAATGTGAATTATGCTTTTGGTGACCTTACAAGACTAGGGAAATCAATAAAAACCTAGGGTTCACAAGAGTATTGGACTCTAAAACAACCTTACATTTCATGCAGCTACCCCTAAGGGCCATAAATCAGTGGTAAGTGGGAGCTGAAAGTCAATAATTCCTCATAAAATTTTGTAGTCCATCTTCACATCATCAGGATGCTCTGGATCAGTAGCACTGCCAGTATTGTGAGAGAAGCAAATGAAAATTATCTCTGGAGGAAAATACAATAATCCTAAAACTCAAATGATTTCTATAAATATAATATCATTTGAGAGGACCATTGCAAAATAGAAACGTGGTACTTCTTGTTCAAAAATTATTAAGAATTTTGAAATGGCAACAGCAGAACATTAGACCAAGTGTGGGGCTCTTAAACAACTATACAGGCTATACACCTGTGAAGCTGATCATATCCATAAGTAATAGATAAACACCCATAAAATTGTAGGTACCAGAATGGTGAAACACAGATTATAAAATTATTCTACTAGCCAAGTTTAAATAAATATAAGCCACTATTTAAAATTGTGACAATGACCTGGAAACTACAAAAGGTGTCATAAAAATATCTGAAAATGACCATATAGGAATTTGGTAATTGAACACTAGAGTGACCAAAATTAATGATCAGGTTTAACAGATAATTATACAAAGCTGTGGAGAGAATTGTTGACATAGAACATAGATCAGAAAAATTACTAAAAATGTACAATTAAGAGAAGAAAAAAATAGAAAATACAGATAAAAGGGCAATATCCATAAAGCAAAGAGTGAGAAGGTCTATTTTATATTTAATTGGAGTTCCAGAAGAATGGCAGAAGAAAATGGAATACAGAAAATAATTAGAGTGTAAAAGCTAAAATATCCCAGAACACAATATATTTTTTCAGGAAGCCTAATGAATCCCAAACAGGATATATAGAGAGAAATGTATACCCTTCTGGTTAATAATGGTGCATAAAAACTACCCCCAAATTTAGTGATTTCATACATTTACTGAGTGAATTCAAATGATGTCATATATACAATGTACATAAACTAGTACCTGACATGTAGTTAACCCTCAAAAAAGTATTAGCTCTGTAATATATTTCATACATGCTTTTTGACTTGGTTGTGAAGTCATGGCAAATAATTGTCAATCCCCCTTTGTGGGCAGTTTGCTAAACTCCCATCCCAATCACATAATTTATTAAGTTCTAACTCTCTATGTCCATTATTTACACATCTCAACTCCTCTTATTGGGGTCCCATTTTTGGAGGCTACTAAGCATATACCTCAACCACCCTCCTTTGCTCTCAATCTCCAGGACCAGGTATTAGACAAGTAGGGACAGCACCTGTGTCCCAAAGCTCTCAAAAATATTCAAATTAGCCAGTCCACTGGGAGCCTGAGAAACCTAAGTAAACCCCATCCTGCTTGCCGTATATAAGCCGTTCCCTACAGCTCTAGCTTCACACTACCCTGTCCCCATGGCCTGTGTGGCCATGAAGGACAGATTTCTTTCATTTGAAGTAACATACATAACAAATAATTCTGTCTTTAATCTATAAAGAGGGTATGTTGTATCCCACCATCAAAATTTTATTTAAATCTAAAACAACCTCTTACTGACATTATTTATTTACTAGACCCATACACATAAATTATATTAAATGGTGTTTGAGTGGCCTAAATATCAATAAGGTATTTTATTTGAAAAGATTATCTCGGGATCCATTTATGTCTTGAAAATAAAGTATTACATATCTAATTATTGGTATCATCTTTAGTGAAGTCATCCTTCAATTGTATTCAGATTCGTAACTCTCTTGAGATAGCACAAGAAATTTATGCAATTCAGAGAAAAATGAAGCAACGTATCAAATGCGAGAATTTTTGTGTGAACTTAAAAACTTTTTAGTTATTACTAATTTGAAGTTCTGAGCATGACAGGTTATAAAAGTCAAATAGTATAAGCTTAAAAACAGGGATTTGCAAAGGCAGTGTACACATTATATCTTGATCTTATGTCCCTGTCATCACTTTGTGTTGATGTTGGCATTGATTTTTTCTGTAATTTTAGGGCAAATTAAACTTCATTTTGGTTTTAATATGTCCTTTCACTTTTCTATATTATTTTCTTAAACTTATTCACTGCAGAAAAAAATGTGGCTTTTAATTTAAAGGAAAAAAGATTTACCAAATCAAAAAGTAATTTGGAATCACGACTAACTTTTCCTCAGATTTAAATGGCCTGAAAGTCAGAAAAATTAAAGTACATGTATGGATGGTTCCTATAATAGGAAACAGAAATTCACTAATAACCAAATTCAGGTAATACAGCAATCATTACAAGAAGAATACTAAAATGAGGTCATTGTTCCAATAATCCAGTGTATTTGAAAATTTTCAGAACTTACAATCTTTTACGCAGAATATAGTTTAGGTGGCCTTATTTCATTTAAAATCAATTGTATTTAAACTTTCAAGAAGGCATTAATTGTATCTCTTTCTTAATAAAAATGATGAGCTATGTTAGTTTTCTGTCTCCTCTTAAGAGATTATGGCAACATGTCATTCAAGGTGATCTAAGCACTTCTTTTAATTATAAGATTAAAGTAGCTCAAATGCATAATTAAATCATATCAAACTGAACTATTTTCCTCTTGGCTCAACAGGTGTACTACTTTGTTTGTATAAGTTTATCTTCCTTTCTTTTAAGAAGGAAATTTTTGAAAAATTATGTACAAACCAAGCTAGTTTTTATTTATTTGAAATTGCTTTAAAGAACTCAATTGTGATGGTTGTGCTATGATATTGAAAGATGTTTTGACAAAAAATAGAGGATTTGGTTCGCATTTTTTGTTATATACTTGAAATTCTGATTTTACTTAAAGTGGTATGGATATGATTTCTTGAATATATAGTTCCCATTACACTCTTTTTTTATAATATACCAATGAAATATTAATGAGGATGCAACTGCATCTGTATCCTTAAGGTGTATAAAAGCATATGGCTAATGTACTTATTCTCCCAAAGGGAGTATCATTGCTTCAACCATTAATTTTTGAAAGAAAATACAGAAATCTACCCAGAAGTATAATTATTTGTCATCAGACTTACTAAAACTTCTCTGTACACTTTACCAGTAATAACATACCAGGTTTGTGGAGTCAGAACTTTATATAATTTGGAGATCCCTGAGAAAAGATTTTGGCATTACTAAAACAAAATTAAGTACAAGGTATTTAAACAGCCTATTCAAGTGAGGGGTTCTGAAACTCAAGCTTTATTAATTTTACAGTAAATCTGCTTTTCTATGTTACTTTAAATAGAATCAAATTTTCTTAGTATTTGAAAAGCAAATGTGATTCTAATCTTTGATGTTTATAGTTTGAAAATTTTTTTTACTTAAAATAGTAACAATAAAGGAATCAAATAAACCAGATGAAAAATTAAAAGAGTATATGATGTGAGGAGGAGTGAGGAAGGGTCCTAAATGCTTCCATCAATTACTCTAAACTTCCTTTTTCCTTAACTTCACACCAGCAGTTGATAACTACCAGCTCAATGCAGTTCCCTGGTGCTTGCTCCAAATTCCACATTTTCCCTGCTTTGATTCATGCTAAATACTCTCCTTTTCATATTGGTGAGATCTTAGCTTTCTGGAGTGAATTCACCATACTCTTACATGGCAGACCTACATAAACATATACTTTTAAGTTTTAGATACTCAAACAATTGGATTTGTCTCAGAATAGTTGATGATTTTGATTTGGTTTTCAAAACTAAACTGTGACATACAGAAATTTTAAAATTATATTACTAACAAAAATAATCAAGTACTACAATGATTCCTGAATAAAAATGACAATTTATGTTTACACTTTGGTATCAATAATGAAAAGCCAAATTTATTTTTGGATTAAATTCTTGCATCTTCATGATTGCATTCAAGCAGCTAAAATTAGCTAGAGAAAAACAAACATCAATTCTAAAATATCTCACATTCAGTTCATAGCTTAATACTGATTTTCTGTTTGACTCTCTTTCAGGCCTATTCTTCACATTTCTGATTTGACTCTGTGTCTTGAAAGGCAGACACATGGGGAAGTTTTATGCTAGGTGGCTGCTGTTTGATTCTGGTCAATGGGAGGTACTGGCATTAGATAATGTCATGGAGGGAGAAAAGTTGAGATATTTTGTCCTAAATCACTCACAGCTTTGGTGGAACATCTTTGGCAGTTATTGTATCACCCCACTAATAAAACTTCTTCCAGGTGATTACTTCTTCATTGTTTCATATTTAATTAGTCCCCATTAGCATTATTTCCTGCTCTCATCATTTGGCAATATCTCTGGGTGGCATTCTAATTCCTTGGGATTTTTCTTAACACTGCCCAAACCTTTGCTTCATTTAAGTCTCTTCATTTGAACCATCTGTTGTAAAATCTGTTTCTCCATGTGTTTCTGCTATGATATTTAAACTATAAATTGGCTTTCAGTACTACACAGCATACCTATAATATTTTTCTGTTTAATTCATCATCATATTCTCTAAGTTGAATATTTTACAATATTTGCATTCTAATAGAATCCATAAGAATTATTCTTCTTTTATAGTCCCAGCTGATGATCTTGCTTTTTAATTCACTAAGAAAATAGAAGCAATGGAAAAATATATGCATATTATTCCACCACTTAAATCTAAAAATCTAATATTTATGATCCATATATTCTAATTCTCCTCTTGTTAAAAATAGAAAAATGGTCTCTGTACTTTTTTTCCAGCCATGTACTCCAATTATGGACTAAATCCAATCTGTTCCTGATAGTTTGCTGTATAATTTATTATCAAAATAAACTCTTTAAGAGTGTAAGAGGACCCTATTAATAATCACACCAGTACAATAGGCAAAACTGAAACAGACCTCACAAGGAGTATGCATGAATACCCTGCATCTTACCTGTTCAGTAATTTATCTCCTTTAATTTTCCCCTGACATACATAATTCTTTCTTTTTCCTTTTTACTGAAACATTCTCATGAACATAAAAATAAGCTGAAATAAGAGTGTGTTATCAGCAAATTGGCAGTATAGCAAGCCTCATACCCTCCTTCTTCCCACAGACACACAAATTTAACAACAATACCTAGATTAATTCCCTTTGAGAGAAATTCAGAAACCAGTTAAGAGGCTCCTGTACCCCAGTCAAACATGAAACCAGCCACACAAAGCTAGTATAAAAAGTTTGGAAGCCTCTCATTAAAAGAATTAAAAGAAAAAAAGATTAAGATGACATGATCATCTCAATAGATGCAGAAAAAGAATTGAGAAAATTTAATGTACTTTCATAATAAGAACCCACAATAAACTAAGAATAAAAGGAAATTACTTCAACATAATAAAGACCATACGTGAAAAGCCAACAGTTAACATCATGCTCAATGGTAAAAAATGAAGATATTTTCTCCTAAAATCGGAATAAGGTAAGGATGTTCACTATCACAACTTCTGTTCAATATAGTACTAGAAGTCCTATCCAGAACAATTAGGCAAGAAAAAGAAATAAAAACATACATATCATAAAGGAAGAAGTAAAATGATCTCTGCTCTCAAATCATAGAATCATATATATAGAAAACTCTAGGGGCTTCCCTGGTGGCACAGTGCTTGAGAGTTCACCTGCCAATGCAGGGACGACGAGTTTGTGCCCCAGTCTGGGTAGATCCCATATGCCACGGAGTTGCTAGGCCTGTGAGCCATGGCAGTTGAGCCTACGCGTCCAGCTCTGCAATGGGAGAGGCCACAACAGTGAGAGGCCCATGTACCACAAAAAAAAAAAAAAAAAAAAAAAAAAAATCAAAACAAAACAAAACAAAAAAACTCTAAAGATTCCACAAAGGAAGTGTTAGAATTAACAAATGGATTCAATTAAGTTGCAGGATACAAAATCAAATACAAAAAACCATTGCATTTCTATACACTAACAATGTACAACTAAAAAAGGAATTAGGAAAACAAGCCCATTTACAAAAGCATCAGAAATAATAAAATAGTAATAAACTTGACCAAGGAAGTGAAAGAATAGTGCATTAAGCACTATAAAACACTAGTGAAAGAAATTTAAAAGGACACATATATGAAATGATGCCCTGTGTTCATGGATTGGAAAACAATATTATTAAGATATTCATAGTAATCAAAGCAATCTAAAGATTCAATACAATCCCTACCAAAACCCCAGTGCTATTTTTTACAGAAATAGAAAGAAACATCCTAACATCCTAAAATTCATATGGAAACACAAAGGACCCAAAATAGACAAAGCTATCTTGAAAAAGAAAAACAAAACTGGAGGCCTCACACTTCCTGATTTTTAAACTACTAAAAATCTACAGTAATTAAGACATTATGGTACTGGCATAAAGATAGGCATATAGATCAATGGAACAGATTTGATGAAGCAAAAATATATCCATGCATATTCAGGAAACTGACCTTTAACAAGGGTTCCAAGAATAAACATCGAGAAAGAGATAGTCTCTTCAACATATGGTTTTGGAAAATCAAGATATCCACATGCAAAAGAATAAAATTGGACCCTTACATCACATCTTATATAGAAATCAACTCAAAAAGAATTGAAGCCTTAAACATGAGACCTGAAACTGTAAAATTATTAGAAGAAAACATAGGAAAAAATCTTCATGATATTGCTTTGTGTAATGATTTTTTCTGGATATGACACCAAAAGCATAGCAATGAAAGCAAAAATAGAAAGGTGAGATTGCATCAAACTAAAAATTTTCCACACAGAAAAGGAAACAATCAGCAAAATGAAAAGGCAACCTATAGAATGGAACAAAATATTTGCAAATCATATATCTGATAAGGTGCTAATATCCAAAATATACAAGGAACTCCTACAACTCAATAGCAAAAGTAAAAAGTAAAAGTAAAAACACACATATAACCCAATTGAAAAATAAGCAAAGAACCTGAATAGACATTTCTCAAAAGACACACAAATAGACCACAGGCATATGAAAAAATGTTCAACATCTCTAATTCTCAGGGAAATAAAAATTAAATACATGATGAGATATTTTCTCACAACTGTTAGGATGGCCATTATCAAAAGAAAAAAAAAAAGTGTTGTCAAGGATATAGAGAAATTAGAACCATTGTGCACTTTTGCTGGAAATGTAAATTGGTGCAGCTTCTTTGGAAAATATTATAGAAGTTCCTCAAAAAAATTAAAAATAGAATTACCATATGACCCAGATTCTACTTCTGGATATTTATGCAATGAAATTGAAATCAGGAACTCCAACAGATATTTGCATTTTTCTACTCACGGTAGCATTGTTCACAGTAGCCGAGAGGTTGCTGTAACCTCAATGGTCATCGATGTTTGAATGAATTATGAAAATGTGATATACACATTTAATGGAATATCATCCAGCTAAAATAAGAAGGGAATTGTGTTATGTGCGACAACATGGATGAACCTTGAAGACATTATACTAAGTGAAATAAGCTAATCACAGATGGACACATATTGCATTATTTAACTTACATGAGTTATCCAAACTAATCAGAAAGTAAATGATGGTTGTCCAGGACAAGACAAGGTTGCCCACTCTCACCACTCTTATTCAACATAGTTTTGGAAGTTCTAGCCACAGCAATCAGAGAAAAAAAAGAAATAAAATGAATCCAAATAGGAAAAGAAGAAGTAAAGCTGTCACTGTTTTCAGATGACATGATACTATACATAGAGAATCCTAAGGATGCTACCAGAAAACTACTAGAGCTAATCAATGAATTTGTTAAAGTAGCAGGATACAAAATTAATGCACATATATCTCTGGCATTCTTATACACTAATGATGAAAAGTCTGAGAGTGAAATTAAGAAAACACTCCCATTTACCATTGCAACAAAAAGAATAAAATATCCAGGAGTAAACCTACCTAAGGAGACAAAAGACTTGTATGCAGAAAACTATAAGACACTGATGAAAGAAATTAAAGATGATACAAATAGGTGGAGAAATATACCATGTTCTTGGACTGGAAGAATCAACATTGTGAAAATGACTCTACTACCCAAAGCAATCTACAGATTCAATGCTATCCCTATCAAATTACAACTGGCATTTTTTACAGAACTAGAACAAAAAATTTCACAATTTGTATGGAAACACAAAAGACCCCGAATAGCCAAAGCAATCTTGAGAATGAAAAATGGAACTGGAGGAATCAAACTCCCTGACTTCAGACTCTACTACAAGGCTACAGTAATCAAGACAGTATGGGACTGGCACAAAAACAGAAATATAGATCAATGGAACAGGATAGAAAGCCCAGAGATAAACCCACACACATATGGTCACCTTATCTTTGACAAAGGAGGGAAGGATATACAGTGGAGAAAAGACAGCCTTTTCAATACGTGGTGCTGGGAAAACTGGACAGCTACATGTAAAAGTATGAAATTAGAACACTCCTTAACACCATACACAAAAATAAGCTCAAAATGGATTAAAGACCTAAATGTAAGGCCAAAACTATCAAACTCTTAGAGAAAAACATAGGCAGAACACTCTATGACATAAATCACAGCCAGATCCTTTTTGACCCATCTCCTAGAGAAATGGAAATAAAAGCAAAAATAAACAAATGGGATCTAATGAAACTTACTTTTCCACAGCAAAGGATACCATAAACAAGACTAAAAGACATCCCTCAAAATGGGAGAAAATATTTGCAAATGAAGCAACTGACAAAGGATTAATATCCAAAATTTATAAGCAACTCATGCAGCTCAATAACAAAAAAAACAAACAACCCAATCCAAAAATTGGCAGAAGATCTAAATAGACATTTCTCCAAAGAAGGTATACAGATTGCCAACAAACACATGAAAGAATGCTCAACATCATTAATCATTAGAGAAATGCAAATCAAAACTACAATGAGATATCATCTCACGCTGGTCAGATTTGCCATCATCAAAAGCTCTAGAAACAATAAGTGCTGGAGAGCGTGTGGTGAAAAGGGAACCCTCTTGCACTGATGGTGGGAATATAAATTGATACAGCCACTATGGAGAACAGTATGGAGGTTCCTTAAAAAACTAAAAATAGAACTACCATACGACCCAGCAATACACCTACTGGGCATTTACCCTGAGAAAACCATAATTCAAAAAGAGTTATATACCAAAATGTTCATTGAAGCTCTATTTACAATAACCAGGACATGGAAGCAATCTAAGTGTCCATCAACAGATGAATGGATAAAGAAGATGTGGCACATATATACAATGGAATATTACTCAACCATGAAAAGGAATGAAACTGAGTTAATTTGTAATGAGGTGGATAGACCTGGAGTCTGTCATACAGAGTGAAGTAAGTCAGAAGGAGAAAAACAAATACTGTATGCTAACACATATATATGAACTCTAAGAAAAAAAAATGTCATGAAGAGATTAGTGGTAGGACAGGAATAAAACACAGGCCTACTAGAGTATGGACTTGAGGATATGGGGAGCGGGAAGGGTAAGCTGTGACGAAGTGAGAGAGTGGCATGGACATATATACACTACCAAACGTAAAACAGATAGCTAGTGGGAAGCTGCTGCATAGCACAGTGAGATCACCTCTGTGCTTTGTGACCACCTAGAGGGGTAGGATAGGGAGGGTGGGAGAGAGGGTGATGCAAGAGAGAAGAGATATAGGAACATACATATATGTATAACTGATTCACTTTGTTGTAGAGGAGAAACTAACAGACTATTGTAAAACATTTATACTCCAATAAAGATGTTAAAAAAACATAAATAAATTAAAATAAAATATGATATTTTATTTAAAAAAATCGAAACATTGATTTACTTATTTCAAGAGTAATACGAGGAGAAGAAAGTGGGAGAAAGAGGAGAGGCCATTAACTGAAAGTGGGGTATGTGCACATGAGAATTCAATAGATCTTTCCCTCTGCTTTTGGGTCTGTTTGAAAATTACCTTAATAAAAAGCTTTGAACATAATTTTTAAAAAAAGAGTAATACATACATAACACTTTAGAATTTACTTTTCACACAATAAACTCTTCATATGTTTTGCTTTCAAAAATTAGATAATAAACATTTTTCAAAAACATTTATTTCTCATGATTATTTTTCAGTTTATTATGATCTTTTAGCACATTAATTTTTAAATTATTATTTATTAGTGTATAGTTGCTTTAAAATGTTGTGTTAGTTTCTGTTGTACAACAAAGTGAATCAGTTATATGTATACATATATCCCCTCCCTCTTGGGCCTCCCTCCCATCCCCCCACATGGTACATATATACAATGGAATATTACTCAGCCATAAAATGGAACAAATTTGGGTCAGTTGTGGAGATGTGGATGGACCTAGACTCTGTCATACAGAGTGAAGTAAGTCAGAAAGAGAAAAACAAATATTGTATATTAACGCATATATGTGGAATCTAGAAAAATGGTAAAGTTGAACCTATCTGCAGGGCAGGAGTAGAGATGCAGACATAAAGAATGGACATGTGGACACTGTGGGGGAAGGGAAGGGTAGGCCGAATTTGAAGATTAGGATTAGCACATTAATTTTTAATATATAAATCTGTACAGGGCTTCCCTAGTGGCGCAATGGTTGGCATTCTGCCTGCAGATGCGGGGGATGCGGGTTCATGCCCCGATCCCAGTGGATCCCACGTGCTGCGGAGCAGCTGGGTCCGTGAGCCATGGCTGCTGAGCCTGTGCGTCCAGAGTCTGTGCTCCACAATGGGAGAGGCCACAGTGGTGAGAGGCCTGCGTACAGAAAAAAAAATAGCTATATATAATATTTACAACTTGATGAATTTGGAGGTAAATATAAACCCACTAATCCATCACCACAATCTATGCCCTAAACCTATTCATCAAGTCCAAAATTTCCCTATGCCCTCTTATCTATTATTAGAGTTAATATTATTATTTTGTGATAAGAATGCTCAATATAATGTTTACTCTCTTAACAAATGTGTATGTATACAATATAGTATTTTTAACTATAGGCACTATGCTGTTCATTAGATCTCTAATACTGACTCATCTTGTATATCCAAAACTTTGTACCATTTCATTAATAATTTCCCATTTCCTCATCCCCTCAAACAGCATTTCACTCTGCTAATATGGGCTTTACTATTTTAGATTCATCATAAAAGTAGAATCATGTAGTATTTGTTCTCCTATGTCTGGCTTATTTCACTTAGCATCATGTCCACTAGCTTGACACATGGTGTCACAAAAGGCATAATTGCTTTCCTTTTTTAATTCTAATATCACATTGTAAATATGTCATGAAGAATCTAGGGGTAAGATGGGAATAAAGACACAGACCTACTAGAGCATGGACTTGAGGATATGGTGAGGGGGAAGGGTAAGCTGTGACAAAGTGAGAGAGTGGCATGGATATATCTACACTACCAAACGTAGGGTGGATAGCTAGTGAGAAGCAGCCGCATGGCACAGGGAGATCAGCTAGGTGGTTTGTGACCACCTAGAGATGTGGGATAAGGAGGGTGGAAGGGAGGGAGATGCAAGAGGGAAGAGGTATGGGGACATATGTATATGTATAACTGATTCACTTTGTTATAAAGCAGAAACTAATACATGATTGTAAAGCAATTATACTCCAATAAAGATGTTAAAAAAATAAACTTGGTTAGACTAAAAAAATGATTAATTAAAAGAAGAGTGAACAGTAATCCTTGAAGATAACTGGGCAATTTTTCTTTAGGTTTCTTTTTTCTTTTGCAGTACACGGGCCTCTCACTGTTGTGGCCCCCCGTTGCAGAGCATAGGCTCCGTACGTGCAGGCTCAGCGGCCATGGCTCACGGGCATAGCTGCTCCGTGGCATGTGGGATCTTCCCGGACCGGGGCACGAGCCCATATCCCCCACATCGGCAGGCAGACTCTCAACCACTGTGCCACCAGGGAAGCCCCTGTTATTTTGTTTTTATAAAAAAATATCCTAAGAGGTTTGAAGTGATATATCATTGTGCTTTTGATTTGCATTTACCTGATGATTAGTGATATTAAGCACCTTTTCATATACTTGTTGGCTATTTGTATGTTTTCTTCAGAAAAATATTTATTCAGTTCTTTTGCCCATTATAAATCTGATTTTTTATTGTTTGGTTTTTTTTCTATTGAGCTGTAGGAATTTCTTATATACTTTGGATATTAACCCTTTATAAGATATATGGTTTGTAAATATTTTTGCCATTTCATGAGGTGAATTTTCATTTTGTTATTCCTTCCTGTGCTGTGCAGAAGCTTTTTAATATGACATAATTATAATTATATTTGCTTTTGTTGCCTGTATTTTTGGTATGGTACCCAACATATCATTATTAAATTTCCAGAAGAACTTTACCTATTTTCTTCTACGAATTTTATGGTTTCAGTTCCTACATTTAAGTCTTAAATTCATTAGAGTTGATTTTTGTGTATGGTGTGATATAATGGTCCAATTTCATTTTTTTACAGGTGTATTCTTGGCCCCCTGTCAAAGATCAGCTGAATTTATAGGTGTGGGTTTATTTCTAGGCTCTCTATTTGGTTGCATTGGTCTATGTGCCTATTTTTATTCCAGCACCATATTGTTTTCATTGCTATAACTCTGTAATATATTTTGCAATCAGGAAGCATGATGTGTTCAGCTTTGTTGCCTTGCTCAAAATTGCTTTCACTATTCAGAGTCTTCTGTGAATCTATATGAATTTTAGGGTTGGTTTTCTATTTCTGTAAAAATTGCCATTGAAAGTTTGATATGTATTGTACTAAATCTATAGATCATTTACATAGTTTGAACATTTTAACAATATTAATTTTTCCAATCCATAAATACAGGATGCCTTTCCACTTTTTTTGTGTGCTTTAATTTTCTTCATCAATGTTTTATAATTTCAGTGTACAAGTCTTTCACTTTCTTGGTTAAGTTTATTTCTAAGTATATTATTCTTTATGATGTTATTTTAAATGAAAATATTTTTCTGACAATTCATTTTTAGTCTATAGAACTACATCTGTTTTGTATGTTGAGTTTGTATCCTAAAAAATTGTTGAATTCATTCATTAATTCTAACATTTTTTTTGTACAGTGTTTAGGGTTTTTAACATATAATATTATGTGATCTATGAACAGAGAGAATTATACTTCTTCCTTTCTGATATGGATGCTTTTCATTTATTTTTCTCACCTAACTTCACTGGTTGGAATTTTAGTACTATGTTGAAGAAAAGTGGCAAGAATGGACATCCTTACTTTGTTTCAGATCTTAAAGGGAAATCTTTCAGTTTTTCACCATTGAGTATAATGTTCTCCATGGGCTTATCATATATGGCCTTTATTGTATTGAGAAAAATATTTTTATACATAATTTATTGAGTTTTTTTCATAAAAAGATGTTCAGTTTTATCAAATGATTTTTTAATCTATTGAGATTATATGATTTTTATCCTTTATTCTGCTATTATGGTGTATTACATTGCTTTGCATGTACAAACATTCTTTATATCCCATTTGGTTATGGTGTATGATCTATTTAACATGTTGTTGCTAATATTCTTTTGGGAATTTTGCATTCATCTTATCATTAATACTGGCCTGTAATTTTCTTTTCTTATAGTATCCTTTTCTGGCTTTGGTATCAGGGTGATGCTGGCGTGAAAAAAAGAATTTGAAAATGTTTCTTCTTCTAGTTTTTGAAAGACTTTAGAAGCACTGGTGTTAATTCATATTTAAATGTCTGATAGAATTCACTTGTGAAAACATCTAATCCTGGGTTTTTTGTTGTTATTTGGAAAGTTTTTATTTACTGATTCAATTTCTGTATTTGTTATTGATCTGCTCAGACTTTCTATTTCTTCTTGATTCAGTTTTGGTATGTTGTATGTTTCTTTGAATTTATTCATTCCTTCTAGATTGTCCAATTCTTTGGCATGTAATTGTTCGTAATAGTTTCTTATGATCTTTTTAAACTTCAGGGTGTTGATTGTAATGAGTTTGCTTCCATTTCTGATTTTATTTATTTGAGTCTTCTCTCTCTCTTTTTTTTCTTATTTAGCCTACTAAGGATTTTTAACAGCAATCTTTGATTTGTAGATTTGCACACAAGACACATTTTGAAGATTGACTACTCAGAGTGCAATTCAACAGATTATTTCTTCTGAATATTTTTTAATTTTTTCAGTGGAGTCCAGAAGCTTGATCAGACTAAATTTATATCTCTGGTGAAATGGTATGTGAAATTGTGTTCATTCTTTTAGAACTGGATATTATGTCATAATGTCTGTCACTCTTTTTTGATGTTAGAAATATCGATGCTCAATGCTTAAAGTCATTCATTCATTGGGTATTTCAAAATAAGGATCCTCTAATTTTATAATTCCAGTTATATTTATTAGTTAAAATACTCTTATAAAGACAAATTTTTCATCCACTACTACTTGGTTACTTAGTGGTACTGCTCTTTTAACAAGGAAAAACAAATTATTGATTCTTTCTCTTTACCAATTTTCAAGATAAGAAGTTTGATAGCCATATCATTGGAAGATGAATGAATGTTTTTTTACACCACTCTGAATCATGAATTTAAACATAGCTTATGTGTTTCAACCCATTGCAATTATAATTCTTATTAAATCTCTTGTTTGCTCATTATCTTCCAGGGACATCTTCTTTGAGATAGTATAATACTAATAGATTTTTGCAGCTTCAGTGAAATCTGATATGACA
The DNA here is from genome assembly GCF_026419965.1 of Kogia breviceps. Lineage (NCBI taxonomy): Eukaryota > Metazoa > Chordata > Mammalia > Artiodactyla > Physeteridae > Kogia > Kogia breviceps. The sequence goes on from NC_081330.1 coordinate 54,874,256, forward strand.
AGATATCCAGGCTCATCTTGCATATTTCCTGCCTTAAAATTTGTATCATCAATTCCTCTAAGAAGCACTGGTTACTTTTAATAGTAAATGGTATTTCAAAACCACAGTATGGGGGCCTAGGACTCTGACTGCTTCTGATTTGGCTATTTTTTTCTATTGTTTATCAATAGGCAGGAAACATATATTTATATATAGATAATATCTATATATTTTTAAAATATGAAATGACATGAATTCATAATCATCCTTCAAATACAAATTCAGTTCTACTGAGTTTTTCTTTACTTTTTATGTATTACATTCCTATAATTTTCCTTTCACACTGAGTACTATTTCTCAAAGACAAAAGGAAGAATGAAATTGTACTATGTTGTCAAACTCTGGAAAGTGACTGAAGGCAAAACAAACAAACAAACAAAAATATTAGGAGCATTTATTCAAAAAAATTCATAGAATCTAGTTAAAAAAAAAAACAAAAAAACAAAAAAACAATGGGAAGCTGAGCACTTTACTAGGGGCTGTTCCCATCTCTCTTTCACTCCCCCCAGATCTGTGTTGTGGAAGATCTAAATCCCAGGCAAGCCATTAGGACTGGTAGTCTACTGCTCTGGAGGACTGGAGGGAACTAACTTTACATTGAGCAAATTACAGAAAATTCTACACCCAGAAGCATGTTGAAAATGAAACATCAATATCAGTGGCAAATGATCAGGAAGTCTAACATCACAACTAGCTTACATTCATGATGTGATTGAGGAAAGCAAACAAACAAAAAAATGTGGAGAGGAGAGGAGAACACTCTATAAAAATTTAGCAAGGATATCTAGTAATGAAGCAAAAAAGTGAAAACATTCCAAATGTCCATCAATAGATGGATGGATGCATAAACAAAGTATGGTGTAACCATACAATGGAATATTATTTGGCCATAAAAAGGAATGGATATTGATGCATGCTACAATATGGATGAACCTTGAAAACATTCTGTGAAGTGAAAGGAATCTGTTAGAAAAGTCTGCATATTATATTTATCCATTTATATGAAATGCCCAGAATAGGGAAATCTGTATAGAAAGTAGATCAGTGTTTGCTTAGGGTGGGAGATTGAGTAAAAGCTGGATTAGAGCCAAAAGGTAGGGTGTTTCTTTTTGAGGTGATGAAAATATTCTAAAATTGACTGTGGTTATAGCTGCATAATTCTGTGAATAGAGTACAAAAAAATTCTAAAACATTATATTGTATACCTTAAATGAGTAAGTTTGTAGTGTGAAAATTAGATTCAATAAGTAAGTTAAAAATTATTTTAAATGTTTGGAATATTCAAATCTATACAGACAAAATGTAGGTTAATATTTGCCTAGGGTTGAGGTTAGGGAGAGAATGGGAATTGACTAGCAACATGTAGTAGGATTTTGCTTTTCAAGCTCAAGTAACTTTAACAGCTAGCTCTCTGTTCTATTGAATTAGATATTTTTGTTTATTTTTTATCTAGGTTTTTTTCTATTATGTTTGTTAAAGCAAACTGATCATATTGAAAGATACAACATTGCCAGTTTTTCTTTTTTGATGCTGATTTAGATTACACTGTAGTTTATAAACTTAACTCTCTACTCCAATATTTCTGGCTCTCCACTCTTATCCTGAATTATCAATGTGCTGTTTTGTAGCCCATAATTTAAAGCTTTTCAGTCATTTCTCTGATATCCTCACATAAATTTTTTTGGGGGGTTTTATTTTTATTTTTATTTTTTTTAACATCTTTATTTGAGTATAACTGTTTTACAAGAGTGTGTTAGTTTCTCTTTTACAGCAAAGTGAATCAGTTATACATATACACATGTTCCTATAACTCTTCCCTCTTTTGTCAGCCTCCCTCCCACCCTCCCCATCCCACCCCTCCAGGTGGTCACTAAGTACAGAGGTGAACTCCCTGTGCTATGCTGTAGCTTCCCACTAGCTATCTAATTTACATTTGGTAGTGTGTATATGTCCCTGCCACTCTCTCACATCGTCACAGCTTACCCTTCCCCCTCCCCATATCCTCAAGTCCATGCTCTAGTAGGTCTGTGTTTTATTCCCTCCTACCACTAATCTCTTCATGACATTTTTTTTTTTTTTTTTAGATTCCATATATATGTGTTAGCATACGGTATTTGTTTTTGTCCTTCTGACTTACTTCACTCTGTATGACAGATTCCAGGTCTATCCACCTCATTACAAATAACTCAGTTTCATTTCTTTTTATGGCTGAGTAATATTCCATTGTATATATGTGCCACATCTTCCTTATCCATTCATCTGTTGATGGACACTTAGGTTGCTTCCATGTCCTGGCTATCGTAAATAGAGCTGCAATAAACATTTTGGTACATGACTCTTTTTGAATTATGGTTTTCTCAGGGTATATGCCCAGTAGTGGGATTGCTGGGTCATATGGTAGTTCTATTTGTAGTTTTTTAAGGAACCTCCATACTGTTCTCCATAGTGGCTGTATCATTTTACATTCCCACCAGCAGTGCAAGAGTGTTCCCTTTTCTCCACACCCTCTCCAGCATTTATTGTTTCTAGAGTTTTTGATAATGGCCAATCTGGCCAGTGTGAGATGATATCTCATTGTAGTTTTGATTTGCATTTCTCTAATGATTAATGATGTTGAGCATTCTTTCATGTGTTTGTTGGCTATCTGTTTATCTTCTTTGGAGAAATGTCTATTTAGTTCTTCTGCCCATTTTTGGATTGGGCTGTTTGTTTTTTTGTTATTGAGCTGCATGAGTTGCTTATAAATTTTGGATATTAATCCTTTGTCAGTTGCTTCATTTGCAAATATTTTCTCCCATTCTGAGGGTTGTCTTTTGGTCTTGTTTATGGTATCCTTTGCTGTGCAAAAGCTTTTAAGTTTCATTAGATCCCATTTGTTTATTTTTGTTTTTATTTCCATTTCTCTAGGAGATGGGTCAAAAAGGATCTTGCTGTGATTGATGTCATAGAGTGTTCTGCCTATGTTTTCCTCTAAGAGTTTGATAGTGTCTGGCCTTACATTTAGGTCTTTAACCCATTTTGAGTTTATTTTTGTGTATGGTGTTAGGGAGTGTTCTAATTTCATACTTCTACAGGTAGCTGTCCAGTTTTCCCAGCACCACCTATTGAAGAGGCTGTCTTTTCTCCACTGTGTTTCCTTCCCTCCTTTATCAAAGATAAGGTGACCATATGTGTGTGGGTTTATCTCTGGGCTTTCTATCCTGTTCCATTGATCTATATTTCTGTTTTTGTGCCAGTACCATACTGTCTTGATTACTGTGGCCTTGTAGTATAGTCTGAAGTCAGGGAGCCTGATTCCTCCAGCTCCATTTTTCGTTCTCAAGATTGCTTTGGCTATTCGGGGTCTTTTGTGTTTCCATACAAATTGTGAAATTCTTTGTTCTACTTCTGTAAAAAATGCCAGTGGCAATTTGATAGGGATTGCATTGAATCTGTATATTGCTTTGAGTAATACAGTCATTTTCACTATGTTGATTCTTCCAATCCAAGAACATGGTATATTTCTCCACCTATTTGTATCATCTTTAATTTCTTTCATCAGTGTCTTATAGTTTTCTGCATACAAGTCTTTTGTCTCTTTAGGTAGGTTTATTCCTAGATATTTTATTCTTTTTGTTGCAATGGTAAATGGGAGTGTTTTCTTAATTTAATTCTCAGATTTTTCATCATTAGTGTATAAGAATGCCAGAGATTTCTGTGCATTAACTTTGTATCCTGCTACTTTACCAAATTCATTGATTAGTTCTAGTAGTTTTCTGGTAGCATCTTTAGTATTCTCTATATATAGTATCATGTCATCTGCAAACAGTGACAGCTTTACTTCTTCTTTTCCTATTTGGATTCCTTTTATTTCTTTATTTTCTCTAATTGCTGTGGCTAGAACTTCCAAAACTATGTTGAATAGGAGTGGTGAGAGTGGGCAACCTTGTCTTGTTCCTGATCTTAGTGGAAATGGTTTCAGTTTTTCACCATTGAGAACAATGCTGGCTGTGGGTTTGTCATATATTGCCTTTATTATATTGAGGAAAGTTCCCTCTATGCCTACTTTCTGCAGGGTTTTTATCATAAATGGGTGTTGAATTTTGTCAAAAGCTTTCTCTGCATCTATTGAGATGATCATATGGTTTTTCTCTTTCAGTTTGTTGATATGGTGTATCACGTTGATTGATTTGCGTATATTGAAGAATCCTTGCATTCCTGGAATAAACCCCACTTGATCATGGTGTATGATCCTTTTAATGTGCTGTTGGATTCTGTTTGCTAGTATTTTGTTGAGGATTTTTGCATCTATGTTCATCAGTGATATTGGCCTATAGTTTTCTTTCTTTCTGACGTCTTTGTCTGGTTTTGGTATCAGGGTGATGGTGGCCTCGTAGAATGAGTTTGGGAGTGTTCCTACCTCTGCTACCTTTTGGAAGAGTTTCAGAAGGATAGGTGTTAGCTCTTCTCTAAATGTTTGATAGAATTCGCCTGTGAAGCCTTCTGGTCCTGGGCTTTTGTTTGTTGGAAGATTTTTAATCACAGTTTCAATTTCAGTGCTTGTGATTGGTCTGTTCATGTTTTCTATTTCTTCCTGGTTCAGTCTTGGCATGTTGTGCATTTCTAAGAATTTGTCCATTTCTTCCAGGTTGTCCATTTTATTGCCATAGAGTTGCTTGTAGTAATCTCTAATAATCTTTTGTATTTCTGCATAGTCAGTTGTTACATCTCCTTTTTCATTTCTAATTCTATTGATTTGAGTCTTCTCCCTTTTTTACTTGATGAGTCTGGCTAATGGTTTATCAATTTTATTTATCTTCTCAAAGAACCAGCTTTTACTTTTATTTATCTTTGCTATTGTTTCCTTCATTTCTTTTTCATTAATTTCTGATCTGATCTTTATGATTTCTTTCCTTCTGCTAAATTTGGGGTTTTTTTGTTCTTCCTTCTCTAATTGCTTTAGGTGCAAAGTTAAGTTGTTTATTCGAGTTGCTTCCTGTTTCATAAGGTATGATTGTATTGCTATAAACTTCCCTCTTAGAACTGCTTTTGCTGTATCCCATAGGTTTTGGGTCGTCGTGTCTCCATTGTCATTTGTTTCTAAGTACTTTTTGATTTCCTCTTTGATTTCTTCAGTGATCACTGCGTTATTAAGTAGTGTATTGTTTAGCCTCCATGTGCTTGTATTTTTTACAGATCTTTTCCTGTAATTGATATCTAGTCTCATAGCGTTGTGGTCAGAAAAGATACTTGATACGATTTCAATTTTCTTAAATTTGCCAAGGCTAGATTTGTGACCCAAGATATGATCTATCCTGGAGAATGTTCCATGGGCACTTGAGAAAAATGTGAATTCTGTTGTTTTTGGATGGAATTTCCTATAAATATCAAGTAAATCCATCTTGTATAATGTATCATTTAAAGCTTGTGTTTCTTTATTTATTTTCATTTTGGATGATCTGTCCATTGGTGAAAGTGGGGTGTTAAAGTCCCCTACTATGATTGTGTTACTGTCGATTTCCCCTTTTATGGCTGTTAGTATTTGCCTTATGTATTGAGGTGCGCCTATGTTGGGTGCATAAATATTTACAATTGTTATATCTTCTTCATGGATCGATCCCTTGATCATTATATAGTGTCCTTCTTTGTCTCTTGTAATAGTTTTTATTTTAAAGTCTATTTTGTCTGATATGAGAATTGCTACTCCAGCTTTCTTCTGATTTCCATTTGCATGGAATATCTTTTTCCATCCCCTCACTTTCAGCCTGTAAGTGTCCCTAGGTCTGAAGTGGGTCTCTTGTAGACAGCATATATATGGGTCCTGTTTTTGTATCCATTCAGCCAGTCTGTGTCTTTTGGTGGGAGCATTTAATCCATTTACATTTAAGGTAATTATTGATATGTGCGTTCCTATTACCATTTACTTAATTGTTTCAGGTTGTTCTTGTAGGTCTTTTCCTTCTCTTATGTTTCTTTTTTTTTTTTTTTTTTTTTTTTTTTTTTTTTTTTTTTTTTTTGCGGTATGCGGGCCTCTCACTGTTGTGGCCTCTCCCGTTGCGGAGCACAGGCTCCGGACGCACAGGCTCAGCGGCCATGGCTCACGGGCTTAGTTGCTCCGCGGCATGTGGGATCTTCCCGGACCAGGGCACGAACCCGTGTCCCCTGCATCGGCAGGCGGATTCTCAACCACTGCGCCACCAGGGAAGCCCTTATGTTTCTTGCTTAGAGAAGTTCCTTTAGCATTTGTTGTAAAGCTGGTTTGGTGGTGCTGTACTCTCTCAGCTTTTGCTTATCTGTAAAGGTTTTAATTTCTCCATCAAATCTGAATGAGATCCTTGCTGAGTAGAGTAATCTTGGTTGTAGGTGTTTTTCCTTCATCACTTTAAATATGTCCTGCCACTCCCTTCTGGTTTGTAGAGTTTCTGCTGAAAGATCAGATGTTAGCCTTATGGGGATTCCCTTGTGTGTTATTTGTTGTTTTTCCCTTGCTGCTTTTAATATGTTTTCTTTGTATTTAATTTTTGACAGTTTAATTATTATGTGTCTTGGCGTGTTTATCCTTGGGTTTATCCTGTATGGGACTCTCTGTGCTTCCTGGACTTGGTTGACTATTTCCTTTCCTATATTAGGGAAGTTTTCAACTATAATCTCTTCAAATATTTTCTCAGTCCCTTTCTTTTTCTCTTCTTCTTCTGGGACCCCTATGATTCGAATGTTGGTGCGTTTAATGTTGTCCCAGAGATCTCTGAGACTGTCCTCAGTTCTTTTCATTCTTTTTTCTTTCTTCTGCTCTGCAGTAGTTATTTCCACTATTTTATCTTCCAGGTCACTTATCCGTCCTTCTGCCTCAGTTATTCTACTACTGATACCGTCTAGAGTATTTTTCATTTCATTTATTGTGTTGCTCATCGTTACTTGCTTCCTCTTTATTTCTTCTAGGTCCTTGTTAACTGATTCTTGCAATTTGTCTATTCTATTTCCAAGATTTTGCATCATCTTCACCATCATTATTCTAAATTCTCTTTCAGGTAGATTGGCTATTACCTCTTCATCTGTTAGGTCTGGTGTGTTTTTATCTTGTTCCTTCATCTGCTGTGTGTTTTTCTGTCTTCTCATTTTGCTTATCTTACTGTGTTTGGGGTCTCCCTTTTGTAGGCTGCAGGTTCGAATTTCTATCTATTTTTGGTGGCTGTCCCCAGTGGCTGAGGTTGGTTCAGTGGGTTGAGCAGGTTTCCTGGTTGGGGGGACCAGTTCCCCTGTTCTGGTGGATGAGGCTGGATCCCGTCTCCCTGGTGGGTAGGTCCACGTCTGGGGGCGTGTATGGGGATGTCGGTAGCCTTACTGTGATTCTAGGCTGCCTCTCTGCTAATGGATGGGGCTGTAGACCTGTCTCGCTCTTTGTTGGGGATAGGGTGTCCAGCACTGTTCGTTGCTGGTCCTTGAGTGAAGCTGGGTCTTGGTGTTGAGATGGAGATCTCTGGGAGATTTTTGCCATTTGATATTATGTGGAGCTGAGAGGTCTCTTGTGGACCAGTGTCCTGAGGTTAGTTGTCCCACCTCAGAGACACAGCCTTGACACCTGGCCGGAGTGCCAAGAGCCTTTAATCCACACGGCTCAAGACAAAAGGGAGAAAAAAGTAGAAAGTCAAGAAAGGAAGGAAGAAAGGAGGAAGGGAGGGAAGGAAGGAAGAAAGGAAGGGAGGGAGGAAGAAAGGAAGGGATGAAGGAAGGAGGGAATAAAGAAAGGAAGGGAGGGTGGAAGAAAGGAAGGGAGGAAGGAAGGAGGGAATAAAGAAAGGAAGGGAGGGAGGAAGAAAGGAAGAGAGGGAGGAAGAAAGGAAGGGAGGGAGGAAGAAAGGAAGGGAGGAAGGAAGGAGGGAATAAAGAAAGGAAGGGAGGGAGGAAGGAAGGAGGGAATAAAGAAAGGAAGGGAGGGAGGAAGAAAGGAAGGGAGGGAGGAAGGAGGGAATAAAGGAAGGAAGGGAGGGAGGAAGAAAGGAAGGGAAGAAGGAAGGAGGGAATAAAGAAGGGAGGGAGGAATAAAGGAAGAGAGGGAGGAAGAAAGGAAGGGAGGGAGGAAGAAAGGAAGGGAGGAAGGAAGGAGGGAATAAAGAAAGGAAGGGAGGAAGGAAGGAGGGAATAAAGGAAGGAAGGGAAGAAGGAAGGAAGGGAGGAAGGAAGGAAGGAGAGAAATAGGAAAAGGAGGGAAGAAAGGAAGAAAGAAAGGGGAGAAGACAAAATAATGTAGGGTAAAATACAGTTATTAAAATAACAAAATAATTATTAAGAAGAAAAATTTCTATTAAAGAAAAAAAAAAATGGTCGGTCTAACCCCAGGACAAATGGTGAAAACAAAGCTACACAGACAAAATCTCACACAGCAGCACCCACATACACACTCACAAAAAGAAAAAAGGGGAAAATAATATTATATCTTGCTCCCAAAGTCCACTTCTTCAACCTGGGATATTTCGCTGTCTATTCAGGTTTTCCACAGATGCAGGGCACTTCAAGCTGACTGTGGAGCTTTAACCTGCTGTTTCTGAGGCTGCTGGGAGGGACCACCCCCTCTCTTTGTTCGCACAGCTCCTGGGGCTCAGCCCTTGACCTGGCCCCGCCTTTGTGCGCAGGTCGTCCGAGGGCGTCTGCCCTTCGCTCAGAGAGGGCGGGGTCAAAGGAGCAGCGTTAACGGAGCAGTTGATTCGGTGGCTCTGGCTCACTCAGGCGGTGGGTGGGGGGGCACGGATGTGGGGCGAGTCCGCGGCGGCAGAGGCCGGCGTGACGCTGCACCGGCCCGAGGCACGCCGCGCGTTTTCCCGGGGAAGCTGTCCCAGGATCCCGGGACCCCGGCGCTGGCGGGCTGCACAGGCTCCCGGGAGGGGCGGTGTGGAGAGTGACCTGCGCTCGCACACAGGCCTCTTGGTGGTGGCAGCAGCAACCGTAGCGCCCCACACCCGTCTCTGTTGTCCACGCCGACAGCCGCAGCTCGCGCCCGTTTCTGGGGCTCCTTTATGTGGTGCCCTTAATTCCCTTTCCTCGCGCCCCAGGAAGCAAAGAGGCAAGAAAAAGTCTCTTGTCTCTTCGGCAGCTCCGCGCCCGTTTCTGGAGCTCCTTTAAGCGGCGCGCTTAAACCCCTCTCCTCGCGCAGCAGGAGGTAAAGAGGGAAGAAAAGGTCTCTTGCCTCTTCGGCAGCTCCAGACTTCTCCGGAACCCCCTCCCGGCCCGCCGTGGTGCGCTAACCCCTTCAGGCTGTTTTCGCTCTGCCAACTCCAGACCTTTCCCTGGGATCCGCCCGAGGCTCAGTTCCCAGCCCCGCCCGCCACGGCGGATGAGCAGACAAGCCTCTCGGGCTGGTGAGTGCTGATCGGCACCGATCCTCCGTGCGGGAATCTCTCCGCTTTGCCCTCCGCACCCTGTTGGCTGTGGTCTCCTCCGCGGCTCTGAAGCTTCCCACTCCGCCACCCGCAGTCTCCGCCCGCGAAGGGGCTTCTAGTGTGAGGGAACCTTTCCTCCCTCTCGGCTCCCTCCCACTGGTGCAGGTCCCGTCCCTATTCTTTTGTCTCTGTTTATACTTTTTTCTTTTGCCCTAACAAGGTACGTGGGGGGGTTTCTTGCCTGAGGTCTGAGGTCTGAGGTCTTCTGCCAGCGTTCGGTGGGTGTTCTATAGGAGAAGTTCCACGTGTAGATGTATTTCTGATGTATCTGTGAGGAGGAAGAGTGATCCCCGCGTCTTACTCTTCCGCCATCTTCTCGCTCCTCTCCTCACATAAATTTTAATTAATATTTTGTGGCTGTTCTTCTGAATTCTGATATACACTGATAAAATGACTGAATATCATGCAAAGATATATTAAGGCATTTGTATTTTGGATAATACAGCTCTGTCCAAGATGTACACTCTAGTACTCTAGTGACATAACACCCCCCAATATGAAAGAGAGAGAAGAAGAAAAGATGAATTATATATGGAAAGGTATATTTATGTAGAAAATTACAAAAAAGATACTGTTTTAATTTTTTTTTTTTTTTTTTTTTTTTTTTTTTTTGCGGCACGTGGGCCTCTCACTGCTGTGGCCTCTCCCGTTGCGGAGCACAGGCTCCGGAAGCGCAGGCTCAGTGGCCATGGCTCACGGGCCCAGCCGCTCCGCAGCATGTGGGATCTTCCCAGACCGGGGCACGAACCCATGTCCCCTGCATCGGCAGGCGGACTCTCAACCACTGTGCCACCAGGGAAGCCCAAAGATACTGTTTTAAATGTGGCAAAATATCAAGTATTTGATTTGATCCTATCTATCATCTACCTATCTATCTATCTATCTATTGTCTTCTTCTGCTTTGGAGCTAGTCATATTCCCAAGGAATGCCTTTAAAATGATTATCTGAATAGTACTTAGTTACTGGTTTTCTTAGTGGAAGGAAATGACTGTAATGAATAAACATTTTAGTTAAAAAGAATCAGGCATTCAATGAGTTTATTAATCATGGTGAGGTCATACAGTCTGTTTAAAGGTTTAGCTTACCAGTATGTGTAACTTTCATTTCTACCTACTGTTTTACCTACTATTTGATCAAGAAAGCTACATATTCTATACAGTGATCTGTTATAAAGTTAGTTTAGGTGAAAATCTCTGTTTATTCATTCATACAAGAGTATAAAAACATATTGCTTTTACATTGTTAGTGATATTATAAAAATTTAAATTTATGTCATGGCAAAATATCTGCACAAATTTTGGTATAAAATAGTTATGTTCTGGTCATTTTAGTTTATAAAAATTATATTCCACATGTTGAAAGTCTTTGCTGGTACAATCAAAAATCTCTGAACAAAGAAGGAAGTATTGATTCTTAGCTCTTTTAATAAAGAAGGAGGAGAAAGAGGAAAAGTCCCATTTCAGAAGTACATTCATTGAAACTTCAATGATTCAGTGCAAAAGGAAACTCACTTATTTACTCTACTTATCTATATTTTCTAGAAATAAAATAATTGTTAAAGAGTCCAATACAGCATGTTTTTAATCTACTTTTCTCTTTGAAATAATGGATACCCTGATTAATTTGCTTGGAAAATTGTCTTATAATGTGCAATCAAATCCATGAGAGCTTTTATTTATCTTTTTTGTTAAATGTCTAGTGATATTATCATTTTGAATTTTATTTTCAACTGAAGATATTGTTCCAGGACTCATATTTAAAAATTATATTTGCGATATCTTTTTGTTTCATTTTAAATACATCTTACCTTTTGATAAATTACCTCTGCTTACCATAAATCCCTCTCTCCCTACACTGTCTCTTTAAAATTTATTCAATTCCTTTTCTCCTGACTTATTTTGTTATTAAATGTCTTTAAATGCACAGTAAAATAGAAACACATCTATCTACACAATTCCAGAACAATCAGTTTAAAAGAAATATGAAATCATTCTCTTCACAAGACATCCATACATTTTTGAATGAAATAGGTCATCAACATAATATGTTTTGATAAGATAGATTTTTAAATTAAGTTTAGCTGCATTTGTGTAACTTAATTGAACAATTAAGTACCTTTTTAGAATTTTTCCATCACTGTGATTGGAAAGCCACCATGAAAAATCCTAATCAGTGTAAGGTAGCTTTATTTGTATGCCATCTATCTTTACAAAGGAAATATAGATCTACTTCTATAAATAATGTGGAGCCTAGCAATGCTGTTCACTCTGCATTGTCAACAGTCATTTGAGGGTGGTGATAGAAGATGGTAGAAAATTAAACCTGTGTTACAATGTTAAAAATTAGTCTGCACAAGCTAAGGTAATTCAGTGCCCTGTAATTGTTAATTCCTGTGTGGAGAGTAAAACCTAGTCTCTGTTTTATTATAGCAGAAGAAAGCTGAGTGTAAAAAGAAAAATCCTTATATAGAAAATCTTAGTTAAAGAGGTGGAAGAATCTATCAAGTTTTACTCATGGAAATTTAAAGATGAAAGAAAAATTTAAGGAGAGAAAATAAAGAATAAGAAGTAAAATAGTGTTTTGGAATGAAAACACATATTGATTATGCAAAATAAAATATATTCTGTGGTGGAAAATGTAATGAGGGAAAACCACACACATTTATTATCTCTTTAAAAGGAATACACCTAAACTGGCAGTGCCATTTACCATCAGTAACAGAATCCACAATGTTCCCCTGGGGTAAAAGATAAATGTTTCCATAAATATAATTCCAGAGCTAGGATAATGAACTGTAAGCTAGTCTCAGATTAAAAACCAAATATATGATTTTATCTTTAAGATAAAATCCCCTCTTCTTAGATTGGAGCTCAGCCATCATTGATTCATCCAGTTTGCCCTATTCTTAACATCTTACATTAGTATGGCACATTTGTCACAATTAATAAACCAGTATTGATATATTATTATTAACTGAAGTTAATAATTCATTCAAAATTTCTCACTTTTTTTCTGTCTTTTATTTGTTCTAGGATCCCATTCAACATACCACATTACATTCATTACATTTACCCATCTTCTTTTCTTAGGACCTCTGATCTGTGAGTTTCTCTGGCTTTCTTTGTTTTCAGTGGCCTTGACAGTTGTGAGAACTGTTCAGGTATTTTGCAGAATTTCCCTATGTTAAGTTTGTCTGGTGTTTTTCTCATAATTAGGCTGAGTTAATGTGTTGAAAAACAGAGAGGCAAAGCACCATTATTATCATAACATATCAAGGGTACATATTCTTAACTTGACATATCACTCTTGAAGTTAACCTAGGTCACCCACCTTAGGTAGTGTTTTTCATTTTTCTCCACTGTGAATTTATTCTTTTTTTTTCCCTTTCTATACTGTACACTTTAGAAAAAATATCACTATGTGCAGCCCAAATTCACAATTATTCACCACTCCCTTAAAGGTAGATTATTTATATAAATTATTTTGCATGAAAGATTTTTCTACTCTTCCTTATTCATGTATTTATTTGATTACTTATTTAATCAGTATGAACTTATAAATATTTATTTTATGCTTTGGTTTATAATCTAATACTATTTATTTATGTTGTTACTCATGTTTTCTAGCTTTGGCCATTGGGTCTTTTTCCATTGGATTCTATATTTTTTTGATGAACACCAAACTTTGTCAGTTTTTTCTAAAACACTCCCTTATTTTCTAGTGCTACAAGATGCACTAGGCTCATGTTGTGTTATTACTTGCCTCGCCCATAGAATGAGCCATTTCTTTAAGGAGCCATGATTCCTTTTATTGGAAAATTGTGCTAGAAACCAAGATATGGATACCAGGTGTGCTTCTTACTACAAGGGTATCATTGCTTCTAGGCTTTCTCATCTGACAGAGCAAGGGGATAGAGTTGCTAACACTAACCTGTGTATATAAACATACTAATATATATTTCTATATGTATACATCTCTGTCTACATTAAAATGAGTTCATACTTATGTCTCCAACTTGAATCCATTAACATGTGCATAATTCTAACCTCTTCTCTTTGCTTATATGTAACCTCTACTCCAACAATGAAAAGTTTGGCTCCCACATTCCACTATACATTTATTTAATTCCTCAATTCCAGGATACATGTTTAGTGGTTTAAGAATTGTTCATTCATAATCTATATGGAAGCTTATTTTTTAAACTTAGAGAGTACTTGTGCACAGTTCCTTTTGATTGTAGTCTTACAGACCTCACTCATTTCCAAAGCTAATTGTGTCAGCATTTTTTCCCCCAACTCCCTCTTGTAAGGTAATTTCATACATTTGTAGCACACTTAGATTATTTTGTCAAATTCTGCTTTCCATTCCTGGAACATCAACTTCCTAATTTTTTTTTTAAATTTATGCAATTCAAGTTTATTCTTTGTGCTGTAAAATTCTATGAGTTTTGAGAAATGCTTTTATTTTTAACGTTTTAGAATCATCATTATAATAACATACACAGTAATTCACCACCCTAAAAATGTCTCCTCTACTGTACCTATTTCGACCTCTCTTCAGCCATTTGTACCCCTGGAAACCACTGATCTGTTTATGGTCTCTCAATTTTGCCTTTCCCAGAATGACCTATTGAAGGACATCTTAGTTATTTAGTTTTTGTTGATTATGAGTAAAGCTGTTATAAACATTTGCATGCAGCTTTTTGTGTAGATGGAAATTCTCAGGTGAGTTGGGTAAATACCTAAGACTGTGATTGCTAAATGGTATGGAAGAAATATATTTCTCTTTTTAAGAAACTGACAAACATTTTTCCCATCTGGCTGTACCATTGTGTGAATTCCACCAACAATGCATGAGTTTCTCTTGCTCCACATTCTCACCAATAGTTCAATGTCAGACTATTTTCTTAGCCATTCTAATAGGCATGTGGTGGTATTTCATTGATTTAATTAGTAATTTCCTAATGACAAATGATGTTTAGTATGTTTTATGTGCTTTTTATCATCTATCGTCCATATTTAATTGTATGTTCATATGTTCATAGTGTTTGTGTTAATGGGTCCATGTGTATACAGTTTTATAAAATTTGTCTTTAAAGTAATGTAAACATGTATTCACATTTTAACTGTGCTACTTATAATTTTGACCTTTATGAGCCACATTTTCCTTATCTATATAAAAATATGCTGTTATTATAAGATTTTTGTTAAAATTGAAAATTGCAGCTTAATATAAAGTACAAAGTAAATTTGCATTTTATTGTTTACCATTCTAGAAAATCAATAATCATCTACACATTCCTTGAACCCCAAAAACGTACTTCATGAAAAAAAAATTTCACAACTGACAAAATTATATATCATGCAATATAATTACCACCACTAAAAGACTCATCAAAATTTAACCCACAATATTTTATTCTGTCTCTGAACAAAATTGTTATATATATATATATATATATATATATATATAAAATTAACATCATATTATATATATATTAATGCTAATTATTATACATAATAATATATAATATTATATATATAATAAAGAAAACAAAATATTTAACTTTCCTTTTCCTGCCCCCTCCTCTGTGAAACTCTTTCCTCCAAATTCCTGTCATCTCAAGCTCTCTGGATTCTAATATTTCTCTACTCCATTATCAATACTTTATGCTCCGACTGCAGCCAATGTGAAACACCCTTTATTGGTCTTGAAATTACCTCCAATCTGAGAGCCAAGAGGCTTGTAAGGATCAAGTCAGGGTTTTTTTTTCCTTCTCTCATACTTGCATTGCTTAATTTCCAATCTATGAAGTGTTGCTGTATGTATTTTGTCCAGCTTTATAATTTTCTTGGGGGGAAAACAAATTTAGTCCCTGTTACTTCTTTAAGATCAGAAGCAAAGGATTCATTTTCCCATTTTAATATGTAAGAAATTTTGATAATATATTAATTTTTTCTTCAGTATACTATCAGTATGTATATTGAAATACAAGGGAGCTTGGAATATTATACACTTAACCAAGAAAAGTGTCTTTTTAAGTACTGGCAAAGTGCAGAGTTGTGTGATAAATAATATTTGCTTTTCATGTTGTGTCAAAACAATACCCATATTTGATAAGGTAAACAAGTCCAGTAATAGGGAAATTTAATTTAAAATATTAGTTGTATTACTACTTCTCTCCCTAAAAACTTCTGAATAACTAAGAGATGAAACCTTAGTTCCCAGATATAGATTCCCCAGGGAATTTCAGAAAATACCTTTACAAGTTCTAATAAAAACAAAACAAAAACATACACACAAATCTTGTCCCATATACTTATTTCATTAAAATATAAAGCCTAGAGGAGAGTGCCCTAGCATAGGTATGGCCTTATATCCTTAATAGCTATTGCATGAAGTTATTTCCATTGACTATGTTTCTCAAATGAAAGGCAAAGTTTCCACTTCATATTTTAAGACATTATTGACATCAGAAGTAACAATCTATTATTTTGGATTGATAGCTATTGACTTCTAGGTACAACATATCTATCATGATCAACTGAAAGAACCATGAGCCCTAGAGAATATTATAATTTAGTCTAACTGATGGAATATTTAATATAATTTATTTTTTAAAAAATCTCTGATATGTATATTAGTTTCTACATGATTAATATAGTATTGAGCTGTTTCTATTCAGGGATTTTTGCTATTCAGTTGTATGAATTCCTTATATATTTCGGATGCTAACTCCTTATCAGATACATTATCATATGGGATGGTAACAAACAGGAGCAAATATTTTCTCCCATTCTGTCAATTGTCTTTTTAATTTAATGATTTCTTTTACTATACACCTTTTAGTTGGATGTAGTGTTTATTTTCATGTTTGTTGTTTGTTCTTTAAGTGTCACAATTTTTCTTCTTAATATCTGGCCTTGATGTGTGGCAAGTTGTAACCTCAGTCCCAATATTCTGGCTGTACAATTGGCCACAGGAAAATATTTTGCTTTTTTGGAACTTTAAAAACCAAAGCCCAATTATTATACAGAAGTGTTGAACTGACATTCTTGAAAATGTAAATATAAACTTGAGGATTCTAGAAATGTTCCTGCTCACATTCCAAATGAAATAAAAATTGTACCTAGATTTTGAAATACCATTTATCTTTGGGTTTAAGAAACTGTAATACATGGAGTACTAAACTATTGACTAAACATGTCATAACATTGGAAAGGAGAAAATGCTTTAGCATGGATCATGGTCATGCTTGTGGAAAAGCAGTACAAATATTTGAACACATATTATCTTGTATATCTCCAAATGGTTCTGTTCCTCCAGAGGACCCTGAACAACACACTAATAAACAATTACACAATTATGCAATTATGAAAGCTGGTGGGTCAAAAATCTTCAGTGTGTGCTGGTCCACTCAAGACCCAGGCAAGCCTATATTCCAGTACCAATCCAAAGTTGGCAGCTGGAGACCGAAGGGAGCCAATTGTGCATATAATGTCTGAAGGAAATCTGCTGGAAAGAATTCTCTCTTGCTCAAGCAGGCCGGTCATTTTGCTCTAATCAGGCCTTTAACTGATTGAATGAGTCCCACCCACATTATGGAGGGCATTCTGCTTATTCAATGTTCACTGATATAAAAGTTATTTCCATCCACAAACACCCTTCAAAATGACACAAAAAATTAACTATCACAATTAGTTACCATGATAGATAATATACAAATATAATAAAAGTGAAAAGACAGTAGGTTATTCTGAATTGGAGTGGCCAAGGGAAGCTTTATGAATAAAGTAGGAATTGGGCTAACTCTTGAGGATGATTTGAACAGGGAGAGAAAATGTGGTCATTAAAGAAAGAAGGAACAAAATGAAGGGTCACATTTTTCTCAGGAAGAGCAAATAAGCATATTTAGTTGAAATATGGATTAGGATTATTGATGAAGTAATTTATTTTTATCATGGTAGACTGACAAATTTGAATGGAATTTTTGGTTTGAGAAAATTTTCAAAGTGGGTCAGAATATATTAAAATGTGTTCTTAAAATCATCAAAATAAGTATACAGAAAGGAATTACTGGGTGAAGATATGTGAGACAACATGAATCTGGAGAAGTAAACCCTGTAATTTTTTTAAATAAATTTATGTATTTATTTATTTTTGGCTGCATTGGGTCTTCACTGCTGTGTGCAGGCTTCATCTGGTTGTGGCAAGCAGAAGCTACTCTTCGTTGTGGTGCATGGGTTTCTCGTTGCGGTGGCTTCTCTTGTTGTGGAACAGGGGTTCTAGGCATGTGGGCTTCAGTAGTTGTGGCTCAAGGTCTCTAGAGTGCAGGCTCAGTAGTTTTGGTGCATGAGCTTAGTTGTTCTGTGGCATGTGGGATCTTCCCGGACCAGGACACTACCCATGTACCCTGCATTGGCAGGCAGACTGCCATCCACTGCACCAGCAGAGAAGTCCAGCCCTACATTTAATACAGCTTTTCTTCTTGGATATTTTCCTGATCTTGAAGAGATGGCTAAGAAGCTGAGCTGAGATATTGATAGCTTCACATGAATGGGTGCATCAATTAAAAGTCTATAGCCTGCCAAAGGTGAGGAACCTGGGAAACTAACTTGAATGGTTGGATCAAAACCATTTTGGTCTTGAATGCCAAAAGCATCTGTCCTAAGATGAAGATGAATAGCAATAGGCACTCAGCTTTTCTGTATGCCTCCAATGTTCTCTTTCTAAATTGCCCTCTTTATTCTTCTTAAGAAATCTTTCTAGAGTATGAAGCCTATTATGTTCTATCACACGTTATATAGGTGAACATTTTTTTCTTTGTCTGAAACATCTTTTGCCTTTTTTCCCTCCCCTGTACCAAACTAATAAATTCTTAAATATTAACTTCTCTTGGAAAACTTTTCTGCTTCCTTCTCCCCAGTTAACCAACTACCACCATAAAGAATCATCTCAAAGCCCTCTATTATGTGATCCCATGGCACCATTTACTGTGGCAGCTAGAAATTGTAATATGATTGATTATTTATTTGTCATCCTCAGTATATCATGTGCTCCCAGGAGAACAAAATCTCTGTTTTACAATTTGTGTCTCCAGAGCAATGTTTATTGTCTGATTTAGATGAAGTGCTTATGGATGACCTTCAGTGCTCAATGAATATCCCTGTGTTTCTCCTTATTTCCAAATGTGTATTCAAAACCGTGGGTCAAATTCATACCAGAACTGGGAAAAACACCTGCATGACACTGATTTCCTGAGTCACTGGATTATGGAAAATAACCCTAAGCAGCACCTGAAAATGTGTGACTAATATATTTTGTTGTATTAAGCCACTAAAGTTTTATGAGCAGTTTGATTAGTACAACATAGTGTGTACTATCATATTATGATTAATACCAAATCCAGTGGTTGTTGACAAGACAATTTCATTCATAGTTCAGAATCGAAGAGATAAGTGAAATAGGTTGCAATATGACACCGCATGCAGGTTCACCCCTTTGTAAACCTCTTACCTAATAGTCCAATGATAGATATTATTTTTTGCTAATATTTCTTAGGACTCAGATATCAAGTAATACATTGCAGAGGAATAGGTTATTTACCAACCTCCTTAATATTAGGTGATATAAGGTGGAAAAAATCATTGACTATTTAAAAAGGTTGGCTCTTGATATATCTCATTCTTCAAATGAAATTATACCAAGACATGCACTTAATTATATGTGATTTATTCTTAATTTTATATACAATTTTTTTATGGATCACCTTGCCACTTAAGGAACATTATTAAAAACTTATCAAGGTGACATCAGTAAAAATTTCTTCAGTGAAATGAGTAACTCCAAAAGTTGTCTCTTCCATAAATTCAATGGGATCACTGGCAAAAAAAGTCAGAACCACATTTTTCAGAACTTTTGAAATTAACCAAAGACTAGCAGAAATCTGGAAGAATATATTTGAAAAAATACAGCTGAATGTTGGAACAGTGAGCTTTGTGATATTTAACTTGTCATAGCCCCGCCCACACTCAACTCCACGGTAGCATTGAACATCAAAAGCCTACAATCACAGGAAAATCTATCAGTCTTACAGCAACTGGAGGGGCAGGATGAGGTTGAACATTCTTAAATGGCTAATTTTAAGAGAACTGTCAATATTTGATATGTCTGCTTGTTTCTTGTAGACTCCATTCACAAAATTGGCTTTATTTAACCTTACTTGTAACTCAAGTATCACAAAGAGCCTTTTTTCCCAAGGGACATTGTCTAAAATTGTTTAAGATTGCAGTTACCTGAAGTGACAATAAACATTGGAGCAAACAAGAGGCTGAAGAAGAAACTTAAAAGGAAGAGTTTGAGGGAATTCCCTGGTTGTCCAGTGGCTAAGGCTCCACAGTCTCAATGCAGGGGGCCCAGGTTTGATCCCTTGTCAGGGAACCAGATCCCACATGCTGCAGCTAAGAGTTCACATGCCACAACTAAATATCCCACATACCACAAATAAGACCCGGAAAAGCCAAATAAATAAATATTTTTTAAATGGAAATGTTGGAAAATGAGACGTCCATAGTGGTTTCTTTGATATAGTTTGATATATTACTGGGAATCTAGAAGATTGTGCATTTGTATAACTCTCTGTACGTGCTCAGGATATACATGAAAAGTCCCAAAGCTCTCACTTTTGGATGACCTCCAGGCACTAAGAAAGCAAAAGTAAAAGCTAAACAGAGTTATTAAATGCCTGACTGAATGTTGAAGGTGTCCTCTAACACACACAGAGTTCCTTAACAAGTACCCTGTGATTTATTGGTTCTATGTGTTTTTAAAAATTGGTTAACCACTAAGCTAACTGAGCAAAGACTTCAGTGGTTACACATGACTTAGACTTTACAAAATTAAATTAGTTTAGAAAAGTCACTACACAAGCAAATAAGCATCAGCAACAGTACTCCTTAAGAAGAGGAAAGAATCTGATTTCTGGTTTTGCCACACTATATTATTTAAAATGTTCAGTTTTCACCAAAATATTACACGAGATGCCAAGAAAAATAATATACGACCAAAACACCGAAAAAATTGTCCCTGAGGAGCCGAGATATTTAACTTACTAGGTAGAAATTTAAATACACTATTTTTGAAATGTTCAAAGAACTAAAGAAAATCACACATAAGTTGCTTAAGGAAAATGTAAGAATGAAATAAAATAAAATAAAAAAATAAAATAAAAAAATAAAATAAAAATAAAAAATGTCAATAAAAGGATACAATTTATAAAAAACTAGAAATTCTGTAGTTAAACAATACAATAACTAAAATGAAAATTTTACTAAATGGATTAACAATAAATATGAAAAAGAAGAAGAAAGAATCAGTAAACTTGAAAATAGATCACATAAGATTATCCAGTGTGAGAAACAGAAAAAATAAAGAATTAAGAAAAATCAACAGTCTTAGAGACCTGTGGGACACCATAATTAAAATACTAATAATGGGATTCTCGTAAGAAAAGGAAAAGACAAAAAAGGGCATAAAGTATATTTTGAAGTAACAACAGCTGAAAACTTTCTAAATTTGATGTGAAACATTAATCTACACATTCCGGAAGGTCCAAAAACTTAAAGTAGGATACATTTAAAGACATCCATACTTAGACACTTTATAGTCAAACTGTTGAAAGGCAACAGCAAAAAGAATCTTGAAAACTGAAAGAAAAGAGATGGAATACATACAATAGATCCTCATTAGGAACAAGAGATGATTTCTCATCAAAAGTCATAAAGAAAAAATGGAAGTAGTATAACATAGTTAAAGTGATGAAAGAAAAAGACTGTCAGGGACTTCCCTGGTTGCACAGTTGTTAATAATCTGACTGCCAATGCATGGGACATGGGTTTGAGCCCTGGTCTGGGAGGATCCCACATGCTGCCGAGCAACTAAGCCCATGTGCTACAACTACTGAGCTTGAGCTCTAGGGCCTGCAATCCACAACTACTGAAGCCTGCATGCCTAGAACCCATGCTCCACAACAAGAGAAGCCACTACAGTGAGAAGCCCATGCACTGCAACTAAGAGTAGCCCCCACTCACCACAACTAGAGAAAGCCCACACACTTCTCCCTGGGGAGGGAAAGAGAATACTGAAAAAAAAAAATGGCTTATGATTAAACAGTTCCAAGGAGCTTCCTAAGAGACTGTTTCTGTCTTGCCTGACTCTAAGTGCTGACAGGAAAAGGCATCAGGTTGGGGGTTACTGAGAACAAAGGTGCGATTTGCAGCAGTCATTCAACATAAACCCTCCACTGACTCAGCATGGAAGGAGTGAGAGTAAAATTCCAACTGCCAGCTTCTCTCTCAGGAGGAAAGAGTTGGAGCATGCAACCAACACTCTGAATTTCAGTGGGCTCCCTGAGGGACTGTTTTTTTTGTTGTCTGTCTTGGAGCACTGACACAACCTGGCATACTATATAGATCCCTGGGAGCTGCTGAGAAAAAAGAGAGCTAGGGGTGGATTGGTGTTGCTCCAAAGGAACCAACGTACAGTAGACAGAAGCCCATAAAGCTCAGAGGCCTCTCTCTTAGGGAACAATAAGAAAGAGTGGAGCATGCGTCAACATTCTGATTTTTTTGGGGGAGAGGGGGGTTCCTAAAGAAAGGTTTCTATCTTGCTCAATTTGGAGTGCTGATTGGATCTGACATACTCTAGATGCCCAGGGGCTGCTGAAAACAGAGGAGCACTGGGTAACTTGTAGCAGTTTCAAAGAATGTGTGGTGCTGTGGACAACACCAGAAAGGGTAAAATGTTACAAGTACTTAGAAAAAAAAAAAAAAAAGAAAGAAAATCACTGTAATTAGGAATTTGCACACATAAGCCCAGAGAATATGCATACAGAAAAAGTTGAGAGACCTCACAGCATCTTTAGTTGGGCTGAATGGTGAAAGATTTTCTCTGTGTGAATTCAGTCCATAGAGACTAGGAGAAGTAGCTTTTTTTTTTTTTTTCAAATGTGTGAATCCCAAAATTCCAAGGTACATGAAGATACAGAAAAGGAATTAATCTCCAGAAACTGACCCTAAAGAAATGGAAGTTTGTGAAGTACTTAAAAAAATAATTCAAATACACATTATAAATATGGCCAATGAGCTCAGAAAAATGATGCATTAACAAAGTGAGAATATCCACAAAAAGATACAAACAGTATAAAGTAAGCAAAAAAAAGTTTGAAGCTAAAGAATACAGTAAATGAATTTGAAAATCACTAGAGGGGTTCAAAAACAGTCTTGATCAGAAAAGAGAATCAGTGAAATTGAAGTCAGGGTATCTGAAAGTATTCAGTCAAAAATGAAGAAAAATAAAAAAGAATGAAAATGAGTGAAGAAAGTCTAAAGAACTCATGGGATGCTCTCAAGGAGAACAATATGTACATTATGGGAGTCCCATAAGGAGAAGAGCAAAAGAGGTGAACATCTTATTTGAAGAAATAATCACTGAAAACTACAGAAAACATGGGAGGAAATGGTTATCAACTTTGAACAAGCTCAATGGAACTTAACAAGAATGAATACAAAGAGGTGCACACCAAGGCACATTATAATTAAATGTCAAAAGTCAAACAAAAACAGAGAATCATGGAATAAGCAAGAGAAAAGTGACACACCATGTAAAAGGGAGCTCCCATAAGACTATTAGCAAATTTATCATTAGAAATATTGGATGACAGGAAGGAGGATGATAGATTTAAAGGTCTGAAGAAAGAATACTACTAACCAAGAAAACTGTGCTTGAAAAATATATATATATATATCATATTAATTATATATATTATATTAATTATACATATAATTAATACTACTCTGTGTTATATATAAAACGTGTTCAGAGAGTAAGTTCTAAGAGTTCTCATAATAGAGAAAATATTAATATTTTTTATTTTGTGGCTATATGAAATGATGGATGTTCACTAAAATTATTGTGGTAACAATTTTTTTTTTTTTTTGTATGTGGGCCTCTCACTGCTGTGGCTGCTCCTGTCATGGAGCACAGGCTCCAGACGTGCAGGCTCAGTGGCCATGGCTCACAGGCCTAGCTGCTCTGCAGCATGTGGGATCCCCCCAGACAGGGGCACGAACCCGTATCCCCTGCATCGGCAGGTGGACTCTCAACCACTGCGCCACCAGGGAAGCCCTCTGGTAACAATTTTTAAAAAGTAAAAGAAAAATAAAGTTTTTGTCAGATAAGCAAAAGCTGAGAGAACTCATCTTCACTAAACCTGACTAAAAAATAGATGTTCAACAGAGGCCTTCAACTTGAAATGAAAAGACATTATATAGCATGAAAGCATATCAAATTATAAAAATTACCAGTAAAATTTAATATTATGATCAAATACAGAATACTATAATTCTACATTGGTAGTATGTAAATCACTTTTGTTTTGTTTTATTTGTGTTTTTTAATTTTTTATTTTATATTGGAATACAGTTGATTAACAATGTGTTAGTTTCAAGTGTACAACAAAGTGATTCAGTTATACATATGCATGTATCTATTCTTTTTCAAATGCCTTACCCAATTAGGTTGTTACGGAATATTGAGCAGATTTCCCTGTGCTGTACAATAGGTCCTTGTTGATTATCCATTTTAAATATAGCAGCGTGTACATGTCAATCCCTAACTCCCTAACTATTCCTCCCCCACAATCTTGCCCACAGTAACCATAAGTTTGTTCTCTAAGTCCGTGAGTCTGTTTTGTAAATAAGTTCATTTGTAAATTTTTTTTAGATTCTGCATATAAGCAATATCATATGTTATTACTCTTTGTGTGACATACTTCACTCAGTATGACAATTTCTAATTGCATCCATGTTGTTTCAAAAGGCATTATTTCATTCTTTTTAATGGCCGAGTGATATTTTATTGTATATATGTACCACATCTGATTTATCGATTATTCTGTTGATGGACATTTAGGTTGGTTCCATCTTTTAGCTATTGTAAACAGTGCTGCAATGAACATTGGGGTGCATGTATCATTTCAGACCATGTATTTTTTCTCTGGGTACATGGCCAAGAATGGGATTACAGGATCACATGGTAGCTAAATTTTTAGTTTCATAAGGAACCTCCATACTGTTCTCCATAGTGGCTGTCCTGATTTATATTCCCACCAATAGTGTAGGAGGATTCCCTTCTCTCCACACCATCACCAGCATTTACTGTCTGTAGATTTTTTGATGATGGTCATTCTGACAGGTGTGAGGTGATATTTCATTATAGTTTTGATTTGCATTTCTCTAATAATTAGCCATATTGAACATATTTTCATGTGCCTTGTGGCCATCTGTATGTCCTCTTTGGAGAAATGTCTATTAAGGTCTTCTGTCCATTTTTCAATTGGGTTGTTTGTTTTGTTGATATTAGTCACCTGAGCTGTTTGTGACTTTTGGAGACTAATCCCTTGTTGGTGACATAATTTGCAAATATTTTCTCCCATTTTGTGAGTTGTCTTTGCATTTTGCTTATGATTTCCTTTGCTGTGCAAAAGCTTTTGAGTTTAATTAGGTCTCATTTGTTTATTCTGTTTTTATTTCCATTACTCTGGAAGACAAACCAAAACAGAATTGCTGCGATTTATGTCAGAGAGTGTTCTGCCTATGCTTTCCTCTAACTGTCTGGTCTCACATTTTGGTCTTTAATCAATTTTGAGTTTATTTTAGTGCACAGTGTTAGAGAATGTTCTAATTTCATTTATTTACATGTAGCTGTCCAATTTTCCTAACACCATTTATTGAAGAGACTGTCTTTGCTCCATTGTATAGTCTTGCTTCCTTTGTCTTGGATTAAATGACTATAGGTGTGTGGGTTTATTTCTGGGCTTTCTGTCCTGTTCCATTGATTTATATTTCTATTTTTGTGCCAGTACCATACTGTCTCAATGACTATAGCTAAGTAGCATAGTCTGAAGTCAAGGAGCCTGATTCCTCTAACTCCATTTTTCATTCTCAAGATTGCTTTGGTTATTTGGATTATTTTGTATCTCCATACAAATTTTAAGATTTTTTAAATGGGATAAATATCATTGGTAATTTGACATTGAATCTGTAGATTGTCTTGTGTAGTATAGTCATTTTGACAATATTGATTCTTCCAATCCAAGAACATGGTATATCTTGGCATCTGTCTATATTGTCTTCAGTTTCTTTCATCAGTTTCTTATAGTTTCTGGAGTACAGGTATCTTGTCTCCTTATGTAGGTATATTCCTAGGTATTTTATTGTTTTGGTTTTGGTAAATGGGATTGTTTCCTTAATTTCCCTTTCTGATCTTTTGTTGTTAGTGTATAGAAATGCAACCGATTTCTGTGTATTACTTTTGTAACCCGCAACTTTTAAGAAATTCATTGATGAGCACTAGTAGTTTTCTGGTACCATCTTTAGGATTTTCTATGTGTAGATTTGCAAACAGTTACAGTTTAACTTCTTTTCCAGTTTGGATTCCATTTATTTATTTATTTTTCTTCTCTGCTTGCCATAGCTAGGACTTCCAAAACTATGTTGAATAAAAGTGGCAAGAGCAGACATCCTTGTCTTGTTCCTGATCTTAGAAGAAATGATTTCAGTTTTTCACCATTGAGTATGATGTTAACTGTAGGTTTGTCATATATGGCCTTTACTAAGTTGAGGTATGTTCCATGTAGTTCTACCTTCTGGACAGTTTTTATCATAAATTGGTGTTGAATTTTGTCAAAAGCTTTTTCTGCATATATTGAAATGATGATATGGTTTTTTATTCTTCAATTTGTTGATGTGGTGTATCAAATTGATTGATTTGTGGATATAGAAAATTCCTTGCATCCCTGTGATAAATACCACTTGTTCGTGGTGCATGATCCTCTTAATGCACTATTGGATTCAGATTGCTAGTATTATATTGAGAATATTTGTATATATATTTATCAGTGATATTGGCCTATAATTTTCTTTTCTTTATTTTTGGTGTATTTATCAGGGTGATGGTGGCCTCATAGAATGAGTTTGGGGAGTTTCTTTCCTCTGCAATTTTTTGGAAAAGTTTCAGAAGGATAAGTGCTATGTCTTCTCTAAATGTTTCAGAGAGTACACCTATGAAGCCACCTGGGCCTGGACTTTTGTTTGTTGAGAGTATTTTAATCAGAGTTTCAATTTCAGTACTTGTGATTGGTCTGTTCATATTTTCTATTTTTTTCCTGTTTCAGTCTTGAGAACTTGTACATTTCTAAGAATTTGTCCATTTCTTCCAGGTTGTCCATTTTATTGGCATAGAGTTGTTTGTAGTAGTCCCTTATGATCCTTTGTATTTCTGTGGTGTCAGTTATAACTTTTCCTTTTTCATTTCTAATTTTATTGATTTGAGTACTCTCCCTTTTTTTCTTCATGCCTCTTGCTAAAGCCTTATCAATTTTGTTTATCTTTTCAAAGATCCAGCTTTTCGTTTCTTTGATCCTTGCTGTTGTTTTGTTCACCTCTATTTCATTTATTTCTGCTCTGGTCTTTAAGACTTCTTTCCTTCTACTAACTTTAGGTTTTGCTTGTTCTTTTTCTAGTTGCTTTAGGTGTGAGCTTTGGTTGTTTATTTGAGAGTTTTCTTATTTTCTGAGGTAAGATAGTATTGGTATAAATTTCCCTCTTAGTACAGCTTTTGCTGCATCCCATAAATTTTGGATCATTGTGCTTTCATTTTCATTTGTCTCTAGGTATTTTCTGATTTCCTCTTTGATTTCTTCAGTGATCCATTGGTTGTTTAGTAGCATATTCTTTAGCCGCCACATGTTTGTGTATTTTACAGGATTTTTTCTTGTAGTTTATTTCTAATCTCTAGGCATTTTGATTGGAAAAGATGCTTGATATGATTTCCTTTTTCTTAAATTTACTGAGGCTCACTCTGTGGTCCAGCACATTGTCAGTCCTGGAGAATGTTCCATGTGCACATGAGAAGAAAGTATATTCTGCAGCTTTCAGATGGAATGCTCTATAAATATCAATTAAGTTATTCTGGTCTAATGTGTCATTTAAGGCCTCTGTTTCCTTATTAATTTTCTGTCTGCATGATCTGTCCATTGATGTAAGTGGGGTGTTAAAGTCCCCCACTGTTATTATGTTACTGTTGAATTCTTCCTTTATGTCTGTTAGTATTTGCCTTATGTATTGAGGTGCTCCTATGTTGGGTGCGTATATATTTACCCTTGTTATATCTTCTTCTTGCATTGATCCATTGATCATTATGTAGTGTTCATCATTGTCTATTACAACAGTCATTTTAAAGTCCATTCTGCCTGATGTGAGTATTGTTATGCAGCTTTCTTTCAATCTCCATTTGCATAGAATATCTTTTTCTATCCCCTCACTTTCAATGAGTATGTGTCCCAAGGTCTGAAGTGGGTATCTTGTAAACAGCATATATACAGGTCTTGTTTTTGTATCCATTCAGCCTGTCAGTGCTTTTGGTTGGAGCATTTAATCCATTTACATTTAATGTAAATATCAATATGTAATTTCCTATTGCCATTTTCTTAATTGTTTTGGGTTTGTCTTTGTAGGTCACTTTTCTTCCCTTCATCTCTTATTCTCTTCTCCTGTGGTTTGAAGACCATATTTAGTGTCATGTTTTGGTTGCTTTGTGTGTGTGTTTGTGTGTGTGTGTATATCTATTGTAGTTTTGGGGTTTGCTGTTCCCCTGAGGTTTTAATATAGCTGTCTATATATGTACAAGGTTGTTTTAAGTTGCTGGTTACTTTCCAACCTAGAGAAGTTCCTTTAGCATTTGTTGCAAAGCTGGTCTGATGGTGTTGATCTCTCTTAGCTTTTGCTTGTCTGTGAACCTTTTGATTTCTCTGTCAAACCTGAATGAGAGCCTTGCTGTGTAGAGTATTCTTGGTTGTAGGTTCTTCCCTTTCATCGCCTGCCTTCTGGCCTGCAGAGTTTCTGCTGCCAAATCAGTTGATAATCTTATGGGAGTTCCCTTGTATGTTATTTGTCATTTTTTCCTTGTTGTTTTCAATCATTTTTCTTTGTCTTTAATTTTTCGTCAATATGATTACTATGTGTCTCATTGTGTTTCTCCTTGGGTTTTTCCTACCTGGGACTCTCTGTGCTTCCTTGACTTGGGTGACTGTTTCTTTTCCCATGTTAGGAATGTTTTCAGCAATTATCTCTTCAAATATTTTCTTAGCTCCTTTCTCTCTCTCTTTTCCTTCTGAGACACCTATAATGTGAATGTTGGTGTGTTTAATATTGTCCCACAGGTCCGTAGACAGTCTTCATTCCTTTTCATTTTTTTCTCTATTACATAGCAGTGATTTCCACCATTCTGTCTTCCAGGTCACTTATCCCTTCTTCTGTCTCAGTTTTTCTGCTATTGATTCTCTCTAGTCTATTTTTCATTTCAGTTATTATGTTGTTCATGTCTGTTTGTTTGTTCTTTAGTTCTTCTTCGTCTTTGTTAAACTTTTCTTGCATCTTCTCGATCCTTCACTCCATTCTCTTCTGGGATTCTGGATCATATTCATTATCATTATTCTGAATTATTTTTCCAGATTGTTGCCTATCTTCACTTCACTTAGTTGTTTTTCTGACATTTTATCTTGTTCCTTCATCTGGGACATATACCTTTTCCATTTCCTTTTGTCTAATTTTCTGTGATTGTGGATTCCATTCTGCATGCTGCAGCATTATAGCTCTTCTTGTTTCTGCTGTCTTCCCTTTGGTGGATGAGGCTATGTAAGAGGTTTGTGTACATTTCATGATGGGTAGGATTGGTGGTGGGTTGAGCTGGGTCTTGTCTTTCTGGTGGGTGGTGCTCTGTTCAGTGAAAGTTTATTCCACTTTTCTGTTGATGGAGGGGTTGTGTACCCACCCTTTTTGTTGTTTGGCCTGAGGTGACCCAGAACTGGAGCCTACAGGCTGTTTGCTGGGGCTAATGGCAGCCTTTAGAAAGGCTCACACCAAAGGGTACTTCCCTGAACTGCTGCTGCCAGTTTCCTTGTCCCCACAGTGAGCCCCAGACACACCCTGCCTCCACAGGAGACAGTAGCAGATTGGTCTGAACAAGTCTCTTATGGGGTCATTAATTTTGATTCCCCTGGGTCCTTGTGCACACAAGACATTGTGTGTGCCCTCCAAGAGTCAAGTCTCTGTTTCCCCCAGTCCTTCAGAAGTCCGGCAATCAAACCCCACTAACTTTCAAACCTAAATTATCTGGGGACACCTCCTTTGATTATCAGACCCCCAGGCTGGAAAAGCTGACATGGGCCTCAAAACATTCACTCCTGTGGGACAACTTCTGTGGTATAATAGCTTTCCAGTTAGTGGGTAGTCCACCCAGCAGGTATGGGGCTTGAGTTTATCATGATTGCATGACTCCTACCTTCTTGCTGTGGCTTCCTCTTTGTCTGCGGATGTAAGGTATCCTTTTTTGGTAGGTTCCAGTGTTTTTTTGTCAATGGCTGTTCAGCAGTTAGTCGTGACTTTGCTGTTTTCATAAGAAGTGAGTGAGCTTGCGTTTTCTACTCTGCCATATTTAGCTAATCTCTGTAAGCCACTTTTAATTCTTACATAGAAGTTAAAAGACAAAAGTATAAAACATGTAATTATGAAAATATATTAATGAATACACAGTATAAAAATACATTTTCTGACATCAATAATATAAAAGGAAGAAGAAGTAAAAGAATAGAATTTGCGTATGCAATTAAGATTAATTTATTAGCTTAAAATAAATTTCTGTAAATATAATATATTTTATAATAGCTCCATGGTAACTACAAATATAAACAGAAGAAAATGAGAAAAGAATCTATCTGTGTCACTACAAAAAAAAAAAATCAATGAAACACAAAGGGAGACATAAAGAAAAGAGGGACTAAAAAAGCTATAATACAGAAAATTAACAAGATGGCAATACTCAGTAAGAACACCCAATTATATGAGGAAGCAAACATTGACAGAATTGAAGGGAGAAATAGAAACACAAAAATAGTATATTTTAATATGCTACTTTCAAGAATAAATAGAATATCCAGACAGAAGATCAATAAGGAATGAGGACTTGCACAAAGTTATAAACCAAATGGGCTTAACAGAAATAAACCAAATCTTGCACCCACAACAGTAGAATAAATATTCTTCTCAAGCTTTTACAGAATATTTTGCAGAATAGATAAAATATTAGGTCACAAAATGTCTTAAATTTAAGAAGATTGAAATAATACCAAGTATATTTTTTCTGAAAGCAACTGAATGAAACAAGATATTAATAGCAGAAGGAATATTGGAAAATTAATAGATACATGGAAACAATACTGCCTTGAACAATCAATGGGCCAAAGGAATAAAAGAGAATTTGGAAAATATTGAGAGAAATGAAAGGTACAACAAAACATACCAAAACTTAAGAAATGCATCACAAAACAGTATGAAGAGTAAATTTTATAGTCATAAAAGCCAACATTAAAAAAAAAACTTCAAATAACTGTATTTTATATGTCAAGAAACCAGTAAAAGAAGAACAAACTATATCCAAAGATAGCGTAAGGAAGGAAAAATTAGAGATTAGAGAAGAAACAAAGCAAATAGCCTCATGGTAGAGTGGAAAAAGGCAAAATAACATTTTTTTAAGATCAACAAAATTGACAATCATTTAGATAGACTATCAAAGGAAACTTTCATCAAACAAGGTCAGAAATGAAAGAGGCGATATTACTCTTGATAACACAGAAGTAAAAAGGGTTAAAAGCGTTAGAAAGAGACTATACTGTTCACTTATATACCAGTAATTTGGATAACCTAAAAGAAATGGATAAATTCCTATAAATATATAACCTACAAAGACTGAACCTTGAAGAAATATAAAATGTGAACATACAACTAATAAATATATTGAATCAGTAATGAAACACTTACCAACAACAACAAAAAAGAGCCCAAGACCACATGGTTTTGTTGGAGAATTCTACCAAACATTTAAAGAAAAATTAACACTAATCATTCTAAAACTCTTTTTAAAAATTGTAGAAGAGGGATCACTTCCTTGATCATTCCATGAGGTTAGAATTACACTAACAAAACCAGACCCAAACATTAGAAGAGAAGAGAACCACAGGCCAATATTCCTGATAGGTTTAGATGTGAAAATCCACAACAAAAACTTAGTAAATCAAATTCAACAACACATTAAAAGGATTATATACAATGACCAAGTGAATTTATGTCTGGGATACAAGGATGATTCAACATATGAAAATCAATCAATGTGATATTCCACATTAACAGAATGAACCACTAAAATTACATGATCACCTCATTAGTTGCAGAAAATGCATTTGGCAAAAATCCACACACTTTCATGACAAAAACATCAACAACCTAGGAAAAGAAGAAAATTACCTCAATATTATAAAGGTAATATGTAAAAAGGCAATAGCTAATATTGTATTCAGTAGTGAATAACTGACTTTTCCACTAAAAGCAAGAATGAGGCAATATTGATCAAGAAGGTGGAGTAGGAGGATGTAGAACTCACTTCCTCCCAGGAATACATCAAAAATACATAGACATGTAGAATATTTCTCACTGAAAAGTAACTGGAAAATGGTAGGAAAACCCTCTACAACCAACGTTGTAAGAAAGATCCACATGTAATTGAGTAGGAAAGGAAGAAAAACAATCAAGCCAGGATCTGTGCTCCTAGTAGGTGACTCAGAGGAAAAAGGAGAATACACAGGTGGAGATCCACCCTGGGGAGTGAGCAGTGAGAATCACAGATTAGGTGTCTTAATCCTGGGATCTGACACAAGGGAGAAGACCCCCTTTGGCTGATTGGAGAGCTGCTGGGACTAAAAGGAGGTCTGTGGTAGCTTGGACTCCACTTGTGAGGAGCAGATATACTGACTTGCTCTTGAGGCAGGGGACACGGGGAAAATAGAGGTTTCTGGAAATGCCTCATGTGCTAGGAGAAAACTTGGCTATAGGAAACAGAGGAAACCTGGTCCTGGGGGAGAGACTGGGGGGGAGAATTGTGGCCGTTGCTGATGCTCACTCAATTAGCACATTAAAAGCATCCCAGAACTATTAAAGTGGCCACTCTTCCATAGCTAATGCCCCAACATATGCCAAGAGTCCAAATGGGCCTTGTCTGCCTGTGTTGTGGCTTAACCAAAGAGTGGGTGTTGTATAGGCTGAGGGCACTGAGTGGCTGTGAGGGACAAGGGAAACTTGCACTTGAGGCCCATCTGAGAAGGGCAAAAGACACAATTACAAGCACTAGCACAGGCAGTGAATCAGAGAGCTGAGACCTCTGTCTGCAGCCAACATCAACCAAGGGATTGCATGCCCCCTGTTGCCTCTGCACTACTACCCTCTGAGTCAAGGGTCCTGGCACTGAGAGAAGGGAAAGCACACACTTAAAGGGAACAAAGCCAGCTTGGGTCTGAACCTCAGGGTTTCTTCTCCAGTAGCTTGGGACCAGACTCTGCCCCCAATAAGGTGGTGAGGGCCACTGAGAAGAGTGGAAGTCCCACCACACATAACGTTCCAGCTCTAGTCTGTTTATCTCCAGCCGTACCAACTACCAAGGTGATAAATGGCAGCACACCCTGAGGAAAGATGTGACTTGCATTCATATCAAATTCAGCTCTCTCACCAAAGGCACAAGGCACATACAATCTATATAAGGATGCTTCTCATAAGAAGATCCCTTCAAGTTTGTAATAGGTAACTGTTTCACAAAAATTCACAGAGACATAAAAAGTCAAAAAAAATGAAAAAGCAGAGGAACTTATTTCAATTGAAAGAGAAAGAGAAAACAACTTAAAAAAATAAATAATGAAACAAAAATAATTTATCAGATAATGATTCAAAGAATTGGTAATAAGAATGTGAACTGAATTACTAAAAATAATATATGAACATAGTGAGAATTTAGGCAAGAATCTAGAAAATATTAAAAAATCATAAATTAATAATTCAATACTGAAATAAAAACACACTAGATGGAATGCATAGCAGACTAAGTGATACAGAAGAAATTGTAAGTGATCTGAAAGAAATAATGGAAATCACTCAATCAGAAAAGCAAAAAATAACATAAAAAATAAAAATAAGAACAGAATATGAGATCTCCAGCATAACATTAAGCATACCAAGATTCACATTATAGGGGTCCCAGAGGGAGAAGGGGGAGAGAAGGAAATCATACAAGTATTTGAAAAAATTATGGCTGAAATCTTCCCAAAACTGAATCAGGAAACAGATATCCAGGTACAGGAAGCACAGAGAGTCCAAAAATATTACCTCAAACAGATCCATGCCACAACGTATTATAACTAACATGGCAAAATTTAAAGATAAAGAGAGAATTCTAAAGGCAGCAAGACAGAAACAAAATGTCATATATAAGGGAACCACTATAAGGCTATCAGATGATTTCTTTGCATAAACTTTGTAGGACAGAAGGGAGTGGTATGATAGACTTAAAGTGCTGAAAGGAAAAAAATCTACAAACTAGGATACCCTACCCAGCAAGATTACTATTTATAATTGAGAGATAAAGAACTCTGAGAAGCAAAAACTAATAGAATTCATCAATACTAAACCTATCTTAAAAGTTATAGGATCATCTCTTAAGAAGAAAATAACAAGAATATGTAGGAAAGGGAAAATCTCACTAGAAAATAAAAATATACAGTGAGGACTAAGTATCAACCACTTAAGTAAGCCAGTACAAAGATTAAAAGAAAAAAAAACAAGTAACAAAAATCAACAGTTAAATTTTTAAAAATGTAAAATATGACATCAAAAACCCAAAATGTGGTGTAACTGATAAAAAAAAGTATATCTTTTATAATCTGTTTGAAGTTAAAGGACAATCAGTTTAAAGCAAGTATACATGTCAATAAATATGAACCCCATGGTAACCAAAAATCAAAAACCTAAAATAGATACACAGAAACTAAAAAGAAAGGAATACAAGCACACTACAAAAGAAAATCACCAAACTCCAAGGGAATAAACACAAAGAAAAAGAAATGGACAGTGAAAAACTACAAAAACAACAAAAAAACAAGTAATAAAATGGCAGTGTGTACATACTTTTCAGTAATTACAGGTCTATGGACTAAATGCTGCAATTAAAATACATAGGATGGCTTATTGGACTAAAAAACAGGACCTATCCATGGATGGACTGACTACAAAAGACTAACATCAGGGCTAAAGAAACACACAGACTGAAAGTGAGAGAATAAAAAAAGTTAGTTCATGAAAAGTCTATTTTATGGAAAGTCTATCTCAAAATGTACTTTAAAAGAAAGTTGATAACAGAAGACAAAGAAGGGCATTACATAATGATAAAGGGATCAATACAAAAAGAAGATATTACACACATTAATACATATGTACCCAATGCAGGAGCACATAAATATATAAAGCAAATGCTAACAGACATAAATGGAGAAATTGTCAAAAATACAATAACATTGGGGGACTTTTAACACCACACTGACATCAATGGACAGACAATTCAGACAGCAAATCAATAAGGTAACAGAGGTCTTAAATGACACAATACACCTAATAGATATCTACGAGACATTACATCCAAAAATAGTAGAATACATGTTTTTTTCAAGTGCATATGGAATGTTTTCCAGGATTGATCACATCCTAGACCACAAAACATGTCTTGACAAATTTAACAGGATACAATTTATATCAAACACTTTAAATGACCACAATGGTATAAAACTAGAAATCAACCACAGAAAGAAAAATAGGGGAAAAAACACAAACTCATGAAGACTACACAATATGCTAGTAAAAAACAAATGGGTAAATGAAGAAATCAAAGAAGAAATTAGAAAATAACTTGAGACAAATGACAATGGAAATGAAACTCTCTAAAATCTATGGGATGCAACAATAGCAGTTCTAAGAGGAAATTTTATAACAATAAAGGCCTTCCTCAAGAAACGAGAAAAATCTCAAATAAGCAACCAAATTACCACCTAAAAGAATTAGTAAAAGAAGAATAAACAAAGTCCAAAGTCAGTAGAAGGAAGGAAATAAAAATCAGAGAGGAAATAAATAAAATAGAAATAAATAGAAAAGATCAATAAAACTAGTACCTGTTTTGTTGAAAAGATAAACAAAATTGATAAAAGTTTATCCAGGCTCACCAATAAGAAAAGAGAGAGGACTCAAATAAATGAAATAAGAAATTAAAAACATGACATAACAACTGATACCAGAGAGATACAAAAAGTCAAAAGTGAAAACTATGAACAGTAATAAGACTACAAAATGGACAACCTAGAAGAAAGGGTCACATTTCTAGAAATATACAGCTGCCAAATTTGAATCAAGAAGAAATAGACAATTTGAACAGGTGAATCACTAGTAGTGAAATTGAATTTATAAAAACAAAACAAAACAAAACAAAACAAAACTCCCAGCAAACAAAAGTCCATGACTGAATCACTCCACAGGGGAGTATTCTTCTCAAACTATTCCAAAAAATCAGAGGAGGGAACATACCCAAATCCATTCTATGAAGCCACAAATTATGCTGATACTCAAAACAGACAAAGACACTATAGAAAAGAAATTTACAGGCCAATATCTTTCATGAAATTAGATGCAAAAATCCTCAACAAAATATTAACAAACTTAATCCAACAATATATAAAAAACAGTCATACACCATGATCAAGTTGGATTTATTCCAGGGATGCAAGGATTTTTCAATATTCACAAATCAATCAGTGTGGTACACCACATTAACAAAAAGAAGAATAACAATCACATAAGCATTACAATAGATGCAGAAAAAGCATTTGTCAAAATTCAACATCCATTCACGATAGAAATTCTCATCAAAGTGGTTATACAGGGAACATATCTCAACATAATAAAGGCCATTTATGACAAACACACAGACAACATCATACTCAATGGTGGAAAGCTGAAAGCATTTTCTCTAAAATCATGAACATTAGAAGGATGCTCACTTTCCAATCTTCTGTTTAAAATGGTGTTGGGAGTCCTAGCCACATCAATCAGACAAGAAAAAAAAAAGGCATCCAAATTTAAAGGGAAGAAGTAAAACCTGACTATTTGTAGATACCATGATAATTTATATAGAAAACCTAAATGTCTGCACTTCAAAAATATTAGAACTAGTATGTGAACTCAGCAAAGTTTCAGGGTACAATATTAATATACAAGAATTGCTTGTGTTTCTATACATTAACAATGAACTATCAGGAAATGAAAGTGAAAAAAAAATTCCATTTAACGTTTCATCAAAAAGAATAAAATACCTAGGAATAAACTTAACCAAGGAGGGGCAAAACCTATACCCTGAAAACTGTAAAACATTGATGAAGGAAATTGAAGATGCAACAAAGAAATGGAAAGATATTACCTGTTTTTAGGTTGGAAAAATTAATAATTTTAAAGTGGACATATTATTCAAAGCAATCTACAGACTTAATGCAACCTCTATCAAAATACCAAGACATTTTTAATGAAAGTAAAATAAATAATCCTAAAATTCATATGGAACCACAAAGGACACCATATTGCCAAAGCAATCTTGAGAAAAAAGAACAAAGCTGGAGGTATCACCATCTCACACTTCAGACTATAATACAGAGCTATAGTAATCAAAAAAGCATGGTACTGGCATCAAATTACTAAAATCAGAAATAAAAGAGGGGATATCATCACCAACATAACAGAAATTTAAAAAGGAGTATAAGGAAATAGTATGAACAAATATGTCCTCCAAATAAATTATCTAGAAAGGAACCAAAAATATTACTAGAAGAAATAAACAATGTAACAGACTCAAGATGAAGCAGAAAACAAGAACATACCTATTGTAATTAAAGAGATTGAATTAATCATCACAAAAATTCCCACAAAGACAGCACAGCCCCAGATGGCCCCACTGGTAAATTCAACCAAGTATGCAAAGAAGAATTAACACCAATTTTTTCACAAACTCTTCCAAAAAGTGTAAGAGGAGAAAAATATTTTAACCTAGTTTATGAGACTAATATTAATCTGATACTATAACCAGACAAAGACACTGTAAGAAAACTATAGACCAATATGCCTTATGAATATATACACCAAAAAATCTTCAAGAAAATTCTAGCCAATTAAAACAATAACATATTAATTTTTAAAAGATTAATAGACTAATAGAGATTTATCTGAAGCATGCAAGGTTGATGTAAAATCCCAAAATCAATCAGTGCAATATGCCATATTAATAGAATAAAAGACATTTCATCATCTCAGTAGATGCAGAAAAAGTATTTGACAAAATCCAACATGTTTATGATAAAAACCCTAGGAAAATTAGGAACTTTCTCAACTTGATAATAGACATCTATTAAAAACCCATAACTAACATCATACTAAATGGTGTAAGACTGAAAGTTTTTCTCCTAAATCAGTCATAAGACAATGATATCTGCTGTCACTACTTCTATTTAACACTATATTAGAGATTCTTGCCAGGAAAATTAGGCAAAAAAATAAAATGAATACAAAAATAAAATCAGGTTGTGAAAGAATGAAGTAAGACTAGTATTTGCATATGACATCCTAAGGCATGGCTAAGAAAATCCTAACACATTCACTAAACCTTATTCAAACTAGTAAACGAGTTCAAAAAGTTTAAACGATACAAGGTCAATATACAAAAATCAATTGCATGACTATATACTAGCAAAAAAAATAGAATAGAATAGAATAGAAAAATATTTTAAAAGGATTTAACAAAAATGGTGTAACACTTGTGCACAGAAAAATACAAATCATCAATGAAATAAATTAAAGGAGAACTAAAGAAATGAAAAGACACCCCAAATCCATTAATTGAAAAATTTAATATTTTTAAGATGACAGTAATAACCCAAACTGATCTATAGATTGAAAACCATATAATAGTGATATAAAAATCCTAGTTGTTTTTTTTTCAGAAGAAATTGGCAAGCTGATCCTAAAATTCAAATGGAAATGCAAGGAACACAGAATGACCAAAAAAGTTTTGAAAAAGAATAAAATCTGAGGACTCACTTCTTGATTTCAAAACTTAACTGCTTACCTACAATAATCAAGACTGTGTAGTACAGGCATAAGAAGAGACATAGCATTCAATGGAATAAAATGGAGTCCAAAATTAGACTCAAACATTTATAATGTAGTGATTCAAACTAGGTGCTAAGACAATTAAATGGGGAAATAATATTTCTGTTCCACAAATGGGGCTGGGACAACTAGATATCCACATGTAGAAGAAAGAACCTGGACTCTTAACTCACACATATTCAAAAATTTACTCAATATAGATCAAAGGCCTAAATATAATAGCTAACACTATAAAACCCTTAGAAAAAAAATTAGGAGTAAATTCATGACCTTGGGTTAGGCAATGATTTCTCAGATAGGACACTAAAAATTCCAATTGATAAAAGAAAAAAATATACAAATTGGGGTATATCAAAATTATAAACTATTGTTATTTAAATAATGCTATAAAGAAAATGAAAAGATGTCACTTAAGGTCCAAAAGTAAGGTCCAATATTATATTCTGCCTTGACATCAGGTAAAATAGGGAAGGCCTCTAGTGACCTAACTGCTAGTTTCCCTCTGTGCTCTATTCATGAGGATAAGGTATCTTAGGAAAAAACAAAAACAAAAAAAACAAAACAAAAACAACTGTTTATCAAGTAGACCAAATGCAATTCCTGCACATCCCTGAGTAGGGAGTTTCAGCTCACTACCAGCCCACAGAATTATTCAAAGTAAACAATCACATCTTTATATAGAAATCAGGGGCCATCTTACCCTCCTGTTGCTAAATATTCCTGTTTCCCATAGCCACTGCTTGTTCACTCTATTCCCAAGTGCAACCTCTTTGTGGTTGTGCATAGTAGATGGTATCCTCTTCCTTTGGGCCGTCAGTATATGTGACTAGTAAACTCAGCTGTCCAGTGTTAGGTGCTGTGTGTTCAATCATCTCCATAGC
Organism: Kogia breviceps; assembly: GCF_026419965.1. NCBI lineage: Eukaryota > Metazoa > Chordata > Mammalia > Artiodactyla > Physeteridae > Kogia > Kogia breviceps. Next base: position 54,913,782 of record NC_081330.1, read on the forward strand.
TCAAGGGTGGGAATCTTTTCTCACCAACAGGGTGAATAGGAGGTGATTATCACACTTGTCATCATGAACAGGATGGTCCAACCATGATCAAGGACATCTGGCTAGTTGTAATTAATTGCTCTTAGATAACTGGTTCCATGGTTGGGGAAGCCTGCCTTGGATCAAACCATCAATTGCTGGTGGTCTTAAACTTTACCTTGTGTGGTGCTTTGTTGTCTCTGTTGGTTGTTAACACTTCTTCCTATACTTAAGTGCTCTCATCCTCAAGACAAGAATTACTGGTAATTGACTATAACCCAGTGAGATGTGTTGTTGATTTTGGCCTGTGTTTGGAACGTGATCTCTGAGGCTCCCATCTGTAAAGGTGACCATAACACGCTGCCCTAACTGTTTGGCAATTGAGTCCTGCTTACCAAGGGTCAGTCTAGAGGTCTCTCTTCAAATATGTCTAAGCTGGTGACTGTCATTTCCTGGTTGGAGTAGCCAGACAGACATTGTTATGTTTATGCACCCTTGGGATAACTTGAGGACAACCATTTGTGAGTTTATGGAAAGGAAAGGGACTACCAACCTGGAAAAAATTAAATATGGCATCCTGGTTGTATAAAAATAGTGATTGTTATTCAGGTAAGCATAAAATCTTTGCCCATTTTCTGTGCTGATACTTCCCTTGCTGTTTTTGCACATTCTCTGGACTCCCAAATGTATTGAGATGGTACATCTGTGGTGGCCTGGGGCTCAGGCACTGGTAAGAAAGGATAGGAGAACAAGCATATCTTGCTCAGTTGTTTTCCCAATGTAAAACTGCTAGCCAAGACACCTAGGGTTTGCTCAGTGCTGCTGCTTATCAGCACACAAAGTTCTAATTTTGCAATTAAGGGCCTTGATGGCCCCCTACCTGGTCTGTAGACAAAATGACTTTACTGGGTATGAACCCCAATCTGAGAGTAATTGACTGAAATCACTGGAGAAAGAAGATAGACTCCTATGAGGTGGGAAAGTCTATGTGCTTCTGAAACTATCTGTAACCATCCATAATTTTCCAACCATGTGAGATTAGATGGAGACAAAAACTGATAGCAGTGATGTTACATGGCTAGAAATCCAAAATCGTCTGAGAAAATTTGTATAGGGAAAAAAAATAAAAGAAAACCCATATGATGGGAAATTATAGGGATATAGCAAAAGATGTTTTCAATCAGTTGACCTTTGGGTTGTGTAGGTCACCACATTCTTCCACTGTTCTGCATATGCCTCTGTTGCAACCAAATTCTGATTTCAAGGTTATAGGGGAAAATAACCATGGTACTCCTGACCCTGTGGCATGACAAAGAGACTAATTCAAACTCAACTTAAGACCAGGATCTTTAAAATCTATAAAGCAACCATTGCCGTAGAAAGGCCCTTAGCCCCCCTGATGATACTGATTTGAGGCTCTCTGGAGAAAGAAATTTATAATACAGTGAGAGTAAAGAGAATCCCTCTGCAGTGTATTTAATGACAAAATAAAAGAAAACAAAAAAGGAACAACCGGAAAGAAAAAAAGAAACCTGGATACTAGATGTGGAACCAAAACTAAATAAATTGAATAAAAGATCAAAATTAAAAATCTAAAATTTACTAAAACTATAGCACAAAAAAGATAAAAGTGTACTGATTTGCTTTTTTAAAAATTGTGCTAAATATGCATAGCATAAAATTTAACAGTTTATTTTTAAGCATACAATTCAGTGACTGGTATTAAGTACATTCACATTGTTGTGCAACCATCACCATCCATCCCTAGAGCATTTTTACCTGGAAAAATTGAAACTCTGAACCCATTAAACAATTATTCACCAGTCCCTCCTCAATCCAGCTCCTGGAAACCACCATTCTACTTTCTGTCTCTATAAATCTGGCTGCTCTAGTTACCTCATGTAAGTGGAATCAGACAGTATTTGTCTTTTTTTGTGACTGGCTTATTTCACTTAGCATAATGTCTTCAATTTCATTCATGTTGTTACATGTATTATAATTTTCTTCCTCTTTATGGCTGAATAATATTCCACTGTATATATACACCACATATTTTTTATCCATTCATCCATTGTTAACACTTGGATTGCTTCCAACATTTTTTTTTTTTTTTTTTTTTTTTTTTTTTGCTGTACTCAGGCTCTCACTCTGCTGGCCTCTCCCATTGCGGAGCACAGGCTCCAGACGTGCAGGCTCAGTGGCCATGGCTCACGGGCCCAGCTGCTCCATGGCATGTGGTATCCTCCCAGACAAGGGCACAAACCCTTATCCCCTTCATCAGCAGGCAGACTCCCAAAAACTGCACTACCAGGGAAGCCCCAACTTTTGACTATTGTAAATAATGATGCTGTGAACATGAGTGTACAAATATCTGCTTGGGTCCCTGCTTTCACTTCTTTTTGATATATACCCAGAAGTGGAATTACTGGACCATATATTAATTATATTTGTAATTTTTGAAGAAATATTATACTGTTTTCCATATCATTTGTATAATTTACATTTCTACAGTGTATAAGGATTCCAATTTCTCCACATTTTCATCAACACTTGTTATTTTCTGTGTTTCTTGATAATAGACATTATAAAGAATGTAAATTTGTTATCTCATTGTGATTTTGATTAGCATTTCTCTGATGGTAAATGATGTTGAGTATGTTTTTATGTACTTTGGTCCATTTGTTTATCATTTTGAATAATTGTCTATTCAAGGCATTTGCTCATATTTTAGTTGGATTGTATTTTTGTTGTTGAATTATAAGAATTTTGTATTTATTCTGGATATTAACCCATTGTCAGATATATAATTTGCAATTATTTTCTCCCAATACATGATTTCTCTTTTCACTTTCTAGTGTTCCTTGATGTACAGTAGTTTTAAAATTTTGATGTAGTATAATATATCTATATTTTTCTTTTGTTGCCATGCTTTTGATGTCATATCAAAGAAACTAATGACAAATATGATGTCATGAAGCTTTCCTGTATGTTTTCTTCTAAGAACTTTATATTTTTAACTGTTACATTAGTTCTTTGATCCATTTTGAATTTTTTTCTTATATGGTGTAAGGAAAGGGTCCCATTTTACTATTTGCGTGTGAATATCCAGTTTTCCCAGCACCATTTGTTGAAAAGACTGATTGGCTTTTGCACCTCTACTAAATAGATTTTGAATTAACTTTAACATCTGCCAAAGTATACCAACTGACACACCTTTGTGGGTTGAGTCAATACTGGGGCTCAAATTACAATGGAATATTGTTGCTTTCCATCCCTTAACCAGGATGTCCTTGATAAAGAAAAATGCACATGGGTCAGTACAATTGGCCAAACTTCATACAGTTATTTTGACACTGAATGCCCTGGCCAACAAATTGTTCCACCTGTACGTTTTTACAAACTCTTAGTTCATTGTCCATCAGTTTCCCCTTTAGTGTAATGAACTCTGGGAATCTCTTGCCTCACAGATACCCAAATACCAATCAAGGTAACAGATGCCACACATAAACTAAGGCCACTTATACAAGGCCTCACTCTTTATCCTTTTTGTACCTCTAGATATTACTGACAGTGATGAAGGCACTTATTTTAATTCTTAGAATAGGCAATGTTGAGCCCTTGAAGAAGCATTCAATGGATTTCTACCTCCCTATAGTCCCCAGATATACAGTTTAATTGAGAGAAATAATGGGATCCTCAAAGAACTATTTAATTCACAAAATGTCAAGTGGACCTTTCACTGGGTGCCACTTTTGCCAGAGTAGTAATCAGTATAAATTCATATACCCTGGGGACATGCACTCCCAACACCAATTTTATACAATTCCCTCAATTGCTTTTGTTGGACATAAAGGGAGACACTCTAAAATTCATGATTTTATTTCCAACTCACTCTTTGGCCCCCTTCTTTCTGGTCAAGTGCTTAGTTCATTTCCCAGGATGGCATTTATTCTACTTTCTAAAAGTTTCAGTCATTACCAAAGCTTAAATTGATATCAAGGCATCAAGGGATCAATTGTGGTTTAAGGCCTAAAATTATGTTTCAACATTATGTACTGCCTTGAAATCTGGTGAAATCATGATTGTCTCAAAAGACCTACCCACAAGTTCCCTTCCCTCTTTGCTCTCACAGATAGGCACCATGGAAATCCTATTTATGAAATGTTCCAGGTACAGTTCCTGATTTCAGTTCCTATCAGCCTGTAGAATTACATAAAGAAGCCAATCATATTTTCCTGCAGGAAACAGGGGACTCCGTACACTTTTCATAGTGCAGTCTGTCTCCCATAGTTCCTGGTCATTCACTCTGTTCCTGAATGAAATCCTAGTGTGGCCTGAATGGTGCACAGTTTTCCTCCTCCCCAGGGCTATGAGTGTATGTGACAAATAAACTTCCCTCAATCTCATCTGTCCAGAGTCAGTTGAATGTTAGTCCATCCCAGTAATACTAGGGAATGCTTCCTCCACCAGCAAAGTTAATCAAAGATGATTTTAACAAAAGACAACCTACAAAAAAGGAGAAATTATTTGTAAACCATATATGTGATAAAAACTGATATCTGGAATATATAAAAAAACTTACAACTCAATATTAAATAACCAGTACATTTAAAAATGGGCAAACTATGTAAATAGACATTTTTCCAAAGATATACAAATGACCAATAAACACATAAAATATGCTGAAAATCATTAAGCATTAGGAAAATTCAAATTAAATCACAATGAGATATTAGTTCACAAGTACTAGGCTGGCTATAATTTTTAAAAAGGTGGATAATAATAAGTTTCAGTGAGGATGTATATAAATTGAAATTCTCATACATTGCCGATGGAATAGTAAAATGGTAGAGTCACTTTGGAGACCTATTGTTAGTTCCTCTAAAGGTTAAACATATAAGTATTATATGATGCAGCAATTCTACTACCAGCCATGTATCCCAGAGAATCAAAAACTTATGTCTGTGAAAAAACTTGATATGGTTTTTCATAGAAACATTATTCATGACAATAAAAAATGGATACAACCTAAATGTCCAAACAATGAATGGATAAACAAAATGTTGTATATTTATAAAATGGAATAATATTTTCGACAAGAGGAATGAGGTACTGGTATATGCTATTGCATGAATGAAACTTGAAAATAGTATGCCAAGTGAAAGAAGCTAGACAGAAAAGGTCACATATTGTATAATCCCATTTCTACTAAATATCCAGAGTAGGAAAATTCAGAAAGTAGATTAACAGTTCCTAGAGGGTTGGAAGAAAAATAAATGGGGAATAACAGTTAATGGGTATGGGATTTTCAGTTTGGGATGTTGAAATGTTCTGGAATTAGATAATAGTTATGGCTGTACATTCTTGTGAAACCATTGATATCTATTGAAATGTACACTTTAAAAAGGTACAATTTATGGTATGTGAATTACATCTTAATAAAAATATTTTTAAAACCTTTTCACTTCAAAAATTTAGTTATATGTATAAAATATATTTATAGAAAAAATCTATTGCCATTATTTTACCACTTCCCTAAAAGTAAAAAAGGGGGATATTATTAAGAAATCAAGAAATTCATTTTGCCTAATAAAATGAAAGTGAAAACTTTGACAAATTACATGATATGGTGACCACATTTATGTATGGAGTTATCCATTATTTACTAATAAAGCATGAATATGGACTCTATTTTCAATTGGCAAAAATGAATTTACTTCTAGCTGATTTCCTCAAATATGCTAGTATTATCTAATTGTTTCTAGTCTCTAGATTGCATAATTGGACTCAGCCTTAAAATTTAGATCAAGTTCCATTTAAGTAATAAAACAGCTAGTAATAACATGAAATTAATAAATTTTTTAACATATCACAGTGGGATATTTTCTCCTTGCATTACTCCTGTATTAAATACCTCTTTATTGACTATGCTAATTAAATTTTAAAATGTTAGCAGGGACAGACAGTGGTATACATTTTGAAATATCTGTTAATATATTTTACAACAAATGCAGTATATATTATTAGTCTTTTTTTGTTCCAAATTCCAAAACTAGAGTATGAGAAAGAGAAATATAATTTGGTGGGGATCATACCTATCAAAATTAAGTGATTATTACAAACACCCCCTGTTTTAACAAATCTAATCTTCAATGATGTGTTTTTGTAAATCTGTCTTTTAAGTGTGTTTCTGTGCTTTTAACAATGTAGGAGAAGCATATTTATAACTGTAAATTCTAATTACAGGTTACCTTTGAACAACACAGGTTTGAACTGCTCAGACCCAGTTATATGTGGATTTCCTTTACTAAATACAGTACTACATGATTCATGGTTGGTTGAATCCATGGATGTGGAACCAAAGATATGAAGAGAAAACTGTAAAGTGCAACTTAGATTTTCCACTACTCAGAGGTTCTGCGCCCCCAACCCCAGCATTGTTCAATGGTCAACTGTATGAAAGAATCAGCAGTGATGGCCTTAGAGTATCAATGCTGTTCTCAGAGTTACATAATATAACAATAATCTCTCTGTGTTACTCCACCACAAAATTAAGATAATCCAGTGACAAAATAGACAATAGACACCTTCTCCATTGTTTATATTATTTCATTTTCAGTTTTATTGTTGCAGTGGCCTTAGTGGCTAATCTTGTATAGTGTGACACAAAATTATTTTTTAGATAAAGACATTTGAATTATCTAGAACACAGTTAGGCAAACTTTGATGCCAAGGTCAACTTTGGCTCACTGCCTGTTTTTATAAATATATTTTTCGTGGAACACAGCCCAGCCCATTAGTTCATAAATTATCAATTACTGCTTTTATACTACAATAGGAGAGTTAAGAAGTTAAGACAATCACCATCTGCCCACAAGACCCAAATTATTTACTCTATTGTTCTTTACTGAATAGGTTTGCTGACCTCTAGTCTAGAGTGAAAATGTTAGACTTTTAAGAACCAAAAGAATCATCTGGTTCACCCACCTAATTTTTAAGTGATAAAACTGAGGCCCAAATATTTCAGACAACTTAAGTTATAATTATAACAAAAATAATGGTAAAAACAAATGGTAAAATAACATGGCAAAAACTTGCATTTATTAACATTATATTCTGTGTCAAGTATTAGGCAAAATGGGTAATAGCATACCAATTTATAAATGTGGAATTGGTCCCACAAAATATTTAATAAACTTGGCTATAATCATCCATGTAGAACATGTTGGCAGCAACATTTAAATATTAATCTATCTGGTTCAAAAGTCTCTATTTTTTCCATCAAATCACATGTTCTCAAAAAAATAAATAGTTTGCCAAATTTCTAAAATTTTCTCCATTAACATTTGTATATAGCACAAAAGTAACTACTTTCTACAATGTTTTTTAAAAAAGATACAATGTTAATACCATATAATCAATTTGACCCAAGATTAATAATCAGGAGGTATTTCTGATTATCAGGTAGGGTGATTCATCACTCATTTTAAATATCAATTCTATTTTCAGGAAGGAAAATATCCATCAATAAGGTAAACTGGTAGGGAATTGTTAAGAAAAAAATATTTAGTTTAAAAAGATGAATTTAAAAAGAAATACAAATATCACTAAAAATATTACCTGGGAAGACCTTCAAGATGGTAGAGGAGTAAGACATGGAGATCACCTTCTTCCCCACAAATACATCAGAAATACATCTACATGTGGAACAACTTCTTACAGAACACCTACTGAATGCTGGAAGAAGACCTCAGACTTCCCAAAAGACAAGAAACTCCCCACGTACTTGGGGAGGGCAAAAGAAAAAAAAAGACAGAGACAAAAGAATAGGGACAGGACCTTCACCTCTGGGAGGGAGCTGTAAAGGAAGAAAAGTTTCCACACGGTAGGAAACTCCGTCACTGTCAGAGACTGGGGGTGGCAGGGGGGAGCTTTGGAGCCATGGAGGAGAGCACAGCAATAGGGGTACAGAGGGCAAAGCAGAGAGATTTCCAGGCTCACACTGAATTCGGTACCCCGCTCTACCCTGGCCTGAATGAGCCACAGCCCCTTAATCAGGTGCTATTTTAACCCCATCCTGTCTGAGCAAAGAACAGACACCCTCAGGCGACCTACACACAGAGGCAGGGCCAAACCCAAAGCCGAACACCAGGAGCTGTGCGAACAAAGAAGAGAAAAGGAAATCTCTCCCAGCAGCCTCAGGAGCAATGGATTAAATCTCCACAATCAACTTGATGTACCCAGCATCTCTGGAATACATGAATAGACAACAAATCATGGCAAAATTGAGGTGGTGGACTTTGGGAGCAACTGTAGACTTGGGGTTTGCTTTCTGCATCTAATCTGATTTTGGTTTTAAGTTTATCTTAGTTTAGCATTTACAGTTTATTATAATTGGAAGGTGGGTTTATTGATTTGGTTGCTCTCTTCCTTTTTAAAAAAAAATATATATATTTTTCCTTTTTCCCTTTTTGTGAGTATGTATGTGTATGCTTCTTTGTGTAACTTTGTCTGTATAGTTTTGCTTTTACTATTTCTCCTAGGGTTTTGTCTGTTCTTTTTTTTTTTTTTTTTTTTTTTTTTTTTTTTTTTTGCAGTACACAGGCCTCTCACTGTTGTGGCCTCTCCTGTTGCAGAGCACAGGATCCGGACACACAGGCTCAGCAGCCATGGCTCACGGGCCCAGCCGCTCCGCGGCATGTGGGATCCTCCCAGACCGGGGCACGAACCCGTGTCCCCTGCATTGGCAGGCGGACTCTCAACCACTGCGCCACCAGGCAGGCTCCAGTCCTTTTTTCTTTAAGTATAGTTTTTAGTGCTTGTTATCACTAGTGGATTTGTTTTTCAGTTTGGTTGTTCTCTCTTTCTTTTTTCTTAAATGTATAACAATTGTTTAATTTTTCTTTTAATAACTTTCTTTTCTTTCTTTCTTTCTTTCTTTCTTTCTTTCTTTCTTTCTTTCTTTCTTTCTTTCTTTCTTTCTTTCTTTCTCCCTTTTCTTCTGAGCTGTGTGGCTGCAGGGTCTTCATGCTCTGGCCAGGTGTCAGGCTTGTGGCTCTGAGGTGGAATAGCCGAATTCAGGACATTGGTCCACCAGAGACATCCCTGCTCCATGTAATATCAAACAGTGAAAGTTCTCCCAGAGATCTCCATCTCAATTCTAAGACCCAGCTCCACTCAACGACCAGCAAGCTACAGTGCTGGACACTCTATGTCAAATGACTAGCAAGACAGGAACACAAAAACAACCATTAGCAGAGAAGCTACCTAAAATCATGATTAAGTTACAGACACCCCAATACACACCACTAGACGTGGTCCTGCCCACCAGAAAGACAAGATATAGCCTCATGCACAAGAGCACAGGCATCAGTCCCCTCCACCAGCAAGCCTACACAACCCACTGAACCAACTTTAGCCACTGGGGGCAGACAACATAAACAATGGGAACTATGAATATGCAGCCTGCGAAAAGGAGACCACAAACACAGTAAGTTAAGCAAAATGAGAAGACAGAGAAACACATAGCAGATGAAGGAGCAAAGTAAAAACCCACCATACCAAACAAATGAAAAGGAAATAGGCAGTCTACCTAAAAAAGAATTCAGGGTAATGATAGTAAAGTTTATACAAAATCTTGGAAATAGAATGTAGAAAATACAAGAAATGTTTAACAAGGATCTAAAAAAACAAAAAAAGAAAGCAAACAATGTTGAACAAAGAAATAAATGAAATTAAAAATTCTTGAGAAGAAATTAATAGCAGAATAAAGGAGGCAGAAGAATGGATAAGTGACCTGGAAGATAAAGTAGTGGAAATAACTACCACAGAGCAGAATAAGGAGAAAAGAATGGAAAGAATTGAGAAAAGAAAGGGACTGAGAAAATATTTGAAGAGTTTATAGTTGGAAACTTTCCTAATATGGGAAAGGAAATAGTCAAGTCCAGGAAGAACAGAGAGTCCCATACAGGATAAAACAAAGGAGAAACACGCCAAGACACATATTACTCAAACTCTCAAAAATTAAATACAAAGAAAAAATATTAAAAGCAGCAAGGGAAAAACAAAAAATGACATACAAGGGAATCCCCATAAGGTTAACAGCTGATCTTTCAGCAGAAACTCTGCAAGCCAGAATGGAGTGGCAGGACATATTTAAAGTGATGAAAGGGAAAAATCATAAATAAAGCTTGGTAAACTTAAAAAAAAATGAAATAGTATCAAGTATCTTTTCCAACAACAACACTATGAGACTAGATATCAATTACAGGAAAAAATCTGTAAAAAATGCAAACAAATTGAGGCTAAATAATATACTACTTAATAACCAAGAGATCACTGAATAAATTAAAGAGGAAATCAAAAATACTTAGAAACAAATGACAATGATAACACGAAAACCCAATACCAATGGGATACAGCAAAAGCAGTTCTAAGAGGGAAGTTTACAGCAATATAATCCTACCTCAAGAAACAAGAAACAACTCAAATAAACAACCTAAAGTTACACCTAAAGGAACTAGAGAAAGAAGAACAAAAAAAAAAAATCCCAAAGTTAGCAGAAGGCAAGAAATCATAAAGATCAGATCAGAAAAAAATGAGAAAGAAATGAAGGAAATGATAGTAAAGATCTATAAAACTAAAAGCTGGTTCTTTGAGAAGATAAACAAAATTGATAAACCATTAGACAGACTCATCAAGAAAAAAAGGGAGAAGACTCAAATCAATAGAATTAGAAATGAAAAAGGAGACGAAACAATAGAGATGACAGAATCCCAAAGGATCATGAGAGATTACTACAAGCAACTCTATGCCAATAAAATGGACAACCTGGAAGAAATGGACAAATTCTTTGAAAAGCACAACCTTCCAAGACTGAGCCAGGAAGAAACAGAAAGTATAAAGAGACCAATCACAAGTAATGAAATTGAGACTGTGATTTAAAATATTCCAACAAACAAAAGCCAAGGAACAGATGGCTTCACAGGCAAATTCTATCAAATATTTAGAGAAGAGCTAACATGTGTCTTTTTCAAACTCTTCCAAAATATAGTAGAAGGAGGAACATGTGCAAACTCATTTTACGATGCCACCATCACCCTGATACCAAAACCAGACAAAGAGTTCACAAAGAAAGAAAACTACAGGCCAATATGACTGATGAACATAGATGCAAAAATCCACGACAACATACTAGCAAACAGAATCCAACAGCACATTAAAAGGATCATACACCATGATCAGGTGGGGTTTATCCCAAGAATGCAAGTATTCTTCAACATATGCAAATCAATCAATGTGATAAAACATATTAAAATATTGAAGGATAAAAAACATATAATCATCTCAATAGGTACAGAAAAATCTTTCAACAAAATTCAACAACCATTTATGGTAAAAGCCATCCAGAAAGTAGGCATAAAGGGAATTATCTCAGCATAATAAAGGCCATACATGTCAAACCCACAGCCAGCATAATTCTCAATGGTGAAAAACTGTAACCATTTCCTCTAAGATAAGGAACAAGACAAGATTGTCCACTCTCACCACTATTATTCAACATAGTTTTGGAAGTTTTAGCCACAGCAATTAGAGAAGAAAAAGAAAGAAAATGAAACCGAATCAGAAAAGAGGAATTAAAGCTGTCACTGGTTACAGATGACATGATACTATTCATAGAGAATCCTAAAGATGCTACCAGAATAGTACTAGAGCTAGTCGATGAGTTTGGCAAAGTAGCCAGATACAAAATTAATGCACATGAATCTCTTAAATTCCTCTACACTAATGATGAAAATCTGAAAGAGAAATTAAGGAAACACTGCCATTTACCACTGCAACAAAAGGATTAAAATACCTAGGAGTAAACCTACCTAAGGACACAAAATACCTGTATGGAGAAAACTATAAGACACTGATGAAAGAAATTAAAGATGATACAAACTGAGGGAGAGATATACCATGTACTTGGACTGGAAGAATCAACATTGTGAAAATGACCCTACTACCCAAAGAAATCTACAGATTCAATGCAATCCCTTTCAAACTACCACTGGCATTTTTCACATCAGTAGAACAAAAAATTTCACAACTTATATGGAAACACAAAGGACAGAAAATAGCCAAAACAATTGAGAAAGAAAAATGCAGCTGGCAGAATCAGTCTACATGACTTCAGACTGTACTGAAAAGCTACAGTAATCAAGAGAGTATCGTCCTAGCACAAAAACAGAAATATAGATCAGGATAGAAAGTCCAGAGATAAACCCACAGGCATATGGTCAACTTATCTTTGAAAAAGTAGGCAAGAATATACAATGGATAAGAGTCTTTTCAATAAGTGGTGCTAGGAAAGCTAGACAACTACATATAAGAGAATGAACTCATAACACTTCCTAACACCATACACAAAAGAAACTCAGAATTGATTAAAGACCTAAATATAAGACCTGATAGTATAAAACTCTTAGAGGAAAACATGGGCAGAACACTCTGTGACATAAATCACAGCAAGTTCCTTTTTAACCCACCTCCTAGAGAAATGGAAATAAAAACAAAAACAAACAAACAAAAAAGGAACCTAATGAAACTTAAAAGATTTGCACAGCAAAGGAAACCATAAACAAGATAAAAATACAACCCTCAAAGTGGGAGAAAATATTTGCAAATGAAGCAACTGACAAAGGTTTAATCTCCAAAATTTAGAAGCAGCTCAGGCAACTCAATATCAAAAAAAACCCAAATACCCAATCCAAAAATGTGCAGAAGACCTAAATAGACAGTCCTCCAAAGAAGATATACATATTGCCAACAAACACATGAAAGGATGCTCAACCTCACTAGTCATTAGAGAAATGCAAATCAAAACTACAATGAGGTATCACCTCATGCTGATCAGAATGGCCATCATTAAATCTACAAATAATAAATGCTAGAGAGGGTGTGGAGAAATGGGAACCCTCTTGCATTGTTGGTGAGAATGTAAATTGATATAGGCACTATGGAGAACAGTATGGAGCTTCCTTAAGAAACTAAAAATAATACTACCATGCTACCCAGCAATCCCACTACTGGACATATACCCTGAGAAAACCATAATTCAAAAAGTGTCATGTACCACAATGTTTATTGCAGCACTATTTACAATACCTAGGACATGGAAGCAACCTAAGTGTCCATCGACAGATGAATGGATAAAGAAGATGTGGCACGTATATACAATGGAATATTACTCAGCCATAAAAAGAAACAAAATTGGGTTATTTGTAGTGAGGTAGATGGGTCTAGAGACTGTCATACAGAGTGAAGTATGTCAGAAAGAGAAAAATAAATACCATATGCTAACACATATATATGGAAGCTAAAAAAATGGTTCTGAAGAAATTAGGGGCAGCACAGGCATAAATTTGCAGATGTAGAGAATGGACTTGAGGACACGGGGAGGGGGAAGTTTAAGCTGGGATGAAGTAAGAGAGTGCCATGGACATATATACACTACCAAATGTAAAATAGATAGCTAGTGGGAAGCAGCCACATAGCACAGGGAGATCTTCTTGGTGCTTTGTGACCACCTAGAGGGTTGGGATAGGGAGTATGGGCGGGAGATGCAAGAGGGAGAATATATGGGTATGTATGTATATGCATAGCTGATTCACTCTGCTATAAAGCAGAAACTAACACACCATTGTAAAGCAATTATGCTCCAATAAATTTGTTAAAATGAATATTACCTTTTTTTATATTAAGATGCTTTCTTATTTCCTCCATTGAGGTTTTCAGATTATTCAGTTACAATTTAAAATATACATTCATATTTAAAACCTAGGTGAACTTAAAAAATAATGCTCAATATAGATAAAAATTTCTTTACAAAATATTATGAGAATAAAAATATTTTTAAAATATCATAGAACGTGTAAGATTTCTTGTAAGCCACAGTATGTACTGAAACTGAAATTAGAAAATGAGAGACACTCTTCTATGATTTTGATGCTAGTAAGTCATATTTTAAAAGTTAATGATTTTTTTATCTCTTTCTTTTTGATTTATTCTTCTGTGTTTTTTCTGAGGCATTAGCTTTGGTAATACTTCACAAAAAATGTCACGTTCATGATTCACAAAAATTTATTATTTTTTAAAATAGATCTTTACTGGAGTATAATTGCTTCACTATACTCTATTTGTTTCTGTTGTAAAGCAAAGTGAATTTGCCATATGCATACATATATACCCATATCCCCTCCCTCTTGAGCCTCCCTCCCACCCTCCCTATCCCTCCCCTCTAGGTCATCGCAAAGCCCTGAGCTGATCTCCCTGTGTTCTGCTACTGCTTCCCACTAGCTAACTATTTTGAGAAGACAATAAAGTTCATTATTGAATCCACTAGAATTATATCCAGTCATCCCAACATAGTTTGCTGGCATGTAGAGGTTATCCACCAATTTGGGAGTGCTGTTTCAGATAATTTAATTTGCTGCCACCATGGTACACTGCATTTATTTCATAAGACTTCAACAAAGAAAATTTGGTAAAAATATGTGAAATATGTTTGCTTTTTCTCCTCATAAGTTCTTTTTCAAAGTGGTGTTTGTTGGATGGGGCAATTTCCACTACCTTATGTGGATAGTGTAATACATCCACTTTGGTATGGTCTGTGAGATAGGTTCATAAGCAATCACATGTCCCCTCTCTGCTACAGAGTCTCTGTTTAACACATATCATGGTTTGTTGCTTGGAACATTTTTATAAAGCTAGATTGTTTATCTGATAGTATAAGTTCTGAAAACCATATTCATATATATTATACCAATCTTTGCCTTGCATGTTCCCATAAGTATATATATTTCTTTATGCTGCACTTTAAAACTCTTTGTCATGGAAGGAAATCACATCCACCACTCTTTTGTTACACCATTCTCATCTCAGAATGAACTTCTTATTTTCTGTCCACATAGATGTGGCATAACGTGAGAGAAAAACCACCAAATGACTGCTTACATTTCTACTGACAGGTTTCCCCTTTCAGACATTATTTGCTCTTGGAAATGTGTTTTGGTTTCAGCAAAGGGATTCTTTGTGTGTGTGTGTGTGTTTGTGTGTGTGTGTGTGTATTATTGTTCAGTATCATAATACTTACAAAGTAACAGCAAAATAAATGCTAAATAAGTTTTACTGTTAAATAAAGCTTTAAAAATGAAAAAGAGTTTGCCTATAGATGTCCTAGGAGTAGAGTTTTAAAAATGTGAGCAATATTTTTATTGTTTCTCCAGGAAGAAAATGTGCAGAAATAAGTTGGTAGATAGGTTGTTTTTAGGATTATAGTCCTTTAGCAACTAATTTATACATGACTCTTTTGATTCAATTGATGCTAGAATTTCTTCTTGCAAAGGTATATTTTTGCTTGGATTAAGAGGATCTAATATGACACTTTCTGTTTACATATGTGGAAAAATATATTTCACATTATTTAATAGACTTGATTTCTCATATAACTATAAAGGAGTATTCTGATTTACATATCTCACAACTCCTTTCTCTTTTGGTATAATCTATTTTTTCATATATTCTTAAATATTTAGAGGTGATGTTTTTTCTGGATCCTATTTTCTCTTTTACCCAAATCTATAAACCATGTATCATTTGCTGTTCTTGTTCACTACCCCCTTTATTCCAGCAATAAGCAAGAAATAATATAGTTGCAAAAAAGTTAATCAAAACATTAGCTTTCTCAACATCATTTGCATTATACCATAGGTTCTCAAAGGAGAGGGTCAGCTTGTTTTCACACATCTGTCAGTGATAATTGGAAACAAATTCAGTGGCAATTATTTAATGACACTCAGATACTACCTAAATAGCAAATTTTATTATGAATTTGTCCTTAATTAAAATATATGACAGCTTTAATTTCATGTTCATCTATAATAAAATTATCATAGAATGTTTTAATTTGCCATAAAAGTCCCAGTCATAGAATCCTCATATAAAGGTAGTGGAATAAGAGAGAGTCACTCAGGTTTGGTGTACTTTTTTCTAGATTCTAAATATCTTCAAATAAGACATACACATTTTTTCCCTGGGAAAATCTAAAAGCCAACTAGAGGAACTGATCTAAGGAAGCTGGATATTACCTTGATTTTCTAGGAGGAAAATATAACCAGTATTTTGGGATTTGCAAGATAAAAGGTGCAGATCACAGTCAAGGATCAGGGGACAAAGACAAGAAGATAAGACATTTAGTGCTATAATTTTCTGAATAGATTAATTAATCCTGACCCGGAACTTGAGGATAGCTTTTCAGTATAAGTGGTTACTATACATGTGACCTGGTGTAAGCATTGCTGTTAGCACACCTTGCATTTGTACTTAGTAGCTCATGTAGGGAAACCACTCTGTCATTCAAGGGAAATTCTGATTAGACTGGCTGCTACTTGAATATCAGGTATCCAGTGTATGGTGACAGGTAAAACTCTTCTTATTAACTGTGGCCTATAGTCTTGAGCCTCAGAGTTCATATTCTGTTAATTAACTGAAATCATCAGTACACCCTGACCTAGAGAAGAAAAGAGTGCATATCCTTGATATATACTGTTGCAGAGACAGCTCTCTTTCTACCAGAATTCTTGTTCCTTCCATGCAATAAAATTTTTACTGTGAAGTGGCTGCCTAGTCATGCACTACACTTCTCAGATGCTTGTCAGTCTACCTAGGACGATATAAGTAGTTCTTGGGCATAGAATATGAACAGAAGTGATATGTGTCACTTCAGGTCAAAGGCATTTAGGAAGACAATGTACCTCCGCCTTGCCTCTCTTTCTATGTAAGCAAGTTAGAGAGGAATTTGAAGTCCTAAGATATGCTGAAGACACAAAATGGAAGAGGACTGGTTCCCTAAATTAATGTACACAGTATAGCTGTTCATCTATTACAAATAAATACATTAGATTATATAGAGAGATATAGATAGATAGATAGATATAGATATAGATATAGATATAGATATATAGATATAGATATAGATACACACAAAAAACTCTAGTTAGCTATGACCCTAAAATATTCTTAGCTGGCTTGTGGCGATAGCAAAGGTAATAGAAAACACTGTGTAAATTTGGTGCTTCATTGGATTTGAGAACCTTAGTGCTTCTTTACCCCAAAGTGTAAGAGATAAATAGAAAAAGGCTTTGAGCAACAAAGATCCACTAAGAATTTTTAGTTAAACAAAAGAACTCAGTATTCTGGGTAAAGATCATATTAAAATGTTTCCTTTATATTCTGATCTATTAAATCAAATGGCATTAAGGTACAAGTCATTTAGCTGAGAATTTCTAGGAAGCAGGAAAGCCACAAAATAAATCAGTCTTGAGATTTATATGCAGGAAAAAACTTTATATATTTATAACATTTGGAACTGATTATAATAAAATAGATAAGAAACCTACTAAAGTTTTGAGGGAGTTTTTCCGAAGAAATGACTGTAACAGTAAAATACACAAATCTGTCTGGGTAGCCCATAGGGAATCCACCCTCACAAAATGAAGAATGGGGATAATAGGAAATGTGGTGTGCTCCAAGGACAAAGAACAAGATAAACTCAAAGGGCCAATATTGCTGGAACAAAGTTACAGGACTCCTATCACTCTGTCACAATGTGACCATTGAAATGTCCCACAGCCCTCCCAAGCAGCATGCCCTGTCCCTTTCCATTCCCATATAAGGAGAGACATTTGCCTTGTTTTTCTCCTGCTCAGCACACTGAAAGCATCTGCCCAGTCAGCAGATGACTTGAAGGTTCCCTGGTTATAAAAACAGACAAGCAGCCCATGCTCATTGTCGACTTTACCTGGCTACCAGGATGTTGGTCCGCTATTCTTGCAGAGACCCTTCTCTTTAATAAACTGTGTCTTCCTTACATTCTGCCTTGTGTCTGGAAATTCTTTTCTAACCCATGCTCAGACCATGACATTTTGGTGGCCTGTACAGGGATATCTCTTGGGGGGATCTCCTCCCCCACCTCCTCTCTTAATTTCTTGGGACCCTCTGTGAACAGGCAAGTTGCTTTGGAAACAAAGGAGGAACTCTGGCCAGGGCCACACCCTGGTGTGTTTCGAAGACTCCACGGCTCATTTTGCCGAAGTATATGCCTCCGTGCAGATCTGGTGAGGGTCCCTCCGTCTTTCTTCTGACTGAGGACTAGGCCAATTGATATTGTGCGGGCATGGGTCAGGCATTTAAAAGCCATTAGGGCTTCTGCCACTTTAAGACTCCGTGAAAGGATAAGGGGGTCACGGAACAGACCAGACTTAGAGCATCTGCCACAGCAGGACAACTTCTGTGCACTGTTAGGAACATATTGGTTCAAGCAAAACACTGACACCCACCCCTTGGCCGCCTCCTTCCTGGAAGGACTATGAGGTGGATTCCTCAGCCTGTCTTCTCTGTTACTTTCACCCTTTTCTCAGTCCGCATTGACTTACAGGAGCCTAGGTGTTGCCTCTGAGCCATCCCAGGAGAGCCTTTTCGTATTTCAGGGGAATTGCCAAACAGTGAGTCACCTGGTGGGTTCCGGGAATCTCTCTCTCTTTTCTTTCTTTCCCTGCCTGAGTCGCATGGTGACTTAGTCACACAATTTGTGCCTCAGTCGCACAGCTTGTGCCTTAGTCACACGCTTAGGGGTCACCTCTCATGATCGGACGCGATTGTTGGGACGGTCAGCCTATTTTGTGCCTTAGCTGCATGGAGAGATCACTGGGACAAAGGGGACAACTTTCTTTCAGCCGGTGACTCTCAGTACCCCCATTCTACAGCATACAGGCTAAGAATGGGTTCTGGTGCGTCTCAGGAGCCTCCCTCAGACTCACCCCTCGGATGTATCCTCAGGAACTGGAAAAATCGGATCCTGAAAATCTCAGAAAGAAGAGGCTCATTTTCTTCTGTAACATGGCTTGGCCCCAGTATAAACTGGGGAACCAAGAACACTGGCCTCTTAATGGCACACTAAATTATAACACGATCCTCCAACTTGATCTCTTTTGCCAGAAACAAGGAAAGGACTCAGAGGTTCCTTATGTCCAGGCTTTTATGGCCCTTAGTCAAAATCTGGATCTGAGGGACTCATGTCACCTGTGTCTTTCTGTTGCCGTCTTATCCCCCGACCCCCTCTGTCTCTCTCTCCATCAGATCTCCGAGGTGACCCTATACTTGACCTTTCCTGTCCACCACCCCATCAACCCCCTTTGCTTCAGCCCCTGCCCCCACTTCAACCCACAGTTCCCCAACAGCTACCCCCTGTATCAGGGTGAAAGCCCCCTCTCCCCTCCCCACACAAGATGGAGGACTGCCCAATGCCAGGAAACAGTTTCTAATACGTGTCCCTTAAGGGAAGTAGCAAATGGAGACATGAGCACTATTAAAGTCCATGTTCCCTTTCCCATGTCTGACATTTTCCAAATTCAAAACAATTTAGGTTCCTTCAGTCAGGATCCCACCACTTTTATTAAGGAATTTCAGGCCCTCACTATAGATTTTGACCTGACCTGGGAAGACATTCATGTAGTCCTGACCACTTGTACTCATGAAAAGAAAAACAGGATATGGGCATTAGCTCCAGCTTGGGCAGAGGAGGCACAGCTCTGTTTCCAAAACCTGGATGGAGGGGAACAATTTTGGGCTGGCTAAATGACTCTCTTTGTAACTACACCCTCAATTTTAATCAGACTAGCTGGGAGTAGAATCCCTGGTCAGAGCAAAATAAATATGATGTACATGAAAGTAATTTCACTTTGTGTTGGGGAAATTCAAGGAGAAATGTGTCTAAGAAATATATTAATGTAGAACATATCCCCATAAACAGCTCGGCCCTGGGAACTAAATATGTGGGGATTGGTGTGACCACCAGACACTTACTTAATTTAACCTGCTGGCAAGATTCTCCTCCAAAATATAATATAATTAACCTAATATTAAGAAATTTGTTATGCCAATCCCCCATCACACTCATAATCAGTCAGAGTCTGGATTCTCACCTTTATGTATAGATGATTACTTCCTTAGAGTTTGGCCTTCTGAATATAATCCTAGGCCATGGGACTCCAGTCTATTTCCAGAGGAAAACTCCCAAAAGGTCAGGGACTGGATCTGGGGACCCACAATGGGGGTATTCTTGAGGGGCACCAGATTTTCATTTCTATGCAGTAACGGGGTCTATCTTGATCTTCCCACACTTTGGAGGGCCTCCAGCACAATCATTGCTCTGGCCCCAGAGGTGACCATTATGACTACAAAGGATTTAGCTTCCTCAGAAGTCATTCCCACCTTGGGTCCTTCCTCGAGGAAGCCTTAAGATCTGTCCAGGGGAGACAAAAATGAGCCACGGAATGGGGAGGGGGGACATGCTTATGATAACCCAATTCTTGATCGGCCTGAAATAATACATAGTGTCTTTAGAGGGCTCCTTTGATTTGCAGGCATACCCCTCTTAGAGATGAATGTTCTCAGTCTCACCATTATGGTCCAGGAATCTTGGAAGGCTATGATAGCAGCCATTGAGGAATAGCAGTCAGCCCTAGGCTCTCTGGCCAAGGCGGTTTTACAAAATAGGAGGACCCTTAATGTTATAAGAGCTGAGGCAGGGGGTTTCTCTACCCTACTAAATGAGACATGCTGCTCCTATATTAATACCTCCGGCCAGGTTGAAGAAGACCTTCATATTCTAAAGAAAAATATCAAATCAATAGAAGATTTAAAAAAGAGAGCAGGAGAGGGCCCCAGCTGGCTTTCCAACCTCCTCTCCTCTAGGGGGATCCAGATATGGACATGGCTATTGCCCTTGTTGAGGCCATTAATCCTGATGGTCTTTGTTTAGTTGTTTAACCCCTGCATTATTAACACATTATTTAAGTTCATCTCCTGACAGGTTCAAAAGATTCAGTTCCAGATGGTGCTACAAGTGTACCAACCAGTTGGCACATGGACTATGTTGGAACAAGCTGCCTTATCATTCTGCAGGATCTCATCTCCCTCCATAAATATATCATGACAAAGAGGAAGCATTGAGACCCATGGCCCCATGATACCCCTGTCCAGCAGGAAGTAGCCAGAGATATTGTCACCCCTTCTCCTTACAAAAAGCTTTGAAAATGCTTGAGAAGGAGATAGGCAGGTAGGTAGACATGAGCAGGGTATCCAATAGGAACAAAGAATTGTCCCTGTAAATAAACAAGGGGGGGGAATGTATTATGCTCCATTGACAAAGAACAAGATAAGCTCAAAGGGCCACTATTGCTGGAACAAAGAGTTATAGGACTTCTATCACTCTGTCACAATGTGACCATTGAAATGTCCCAGAGCCCTCCCAAGCAGCATGCCCTGTCCCTTTTCACTCCCATATAAAGACAATTGCCCCATTTTTCTCCCACTCAGCACACTGAAAGTCTGCCCAGTCAGCAGATGCCTTGCAGGTTCCCTGGCTATAAAAACAGATAAGCAACCCATGCTCATTGTCGACTTTCCCTGGCTACCAGGAAGTTGGCCTGCTGTTATTTCAGTGACACTTCTCTTTAATAAACTCTATCCTCCTTACATTCTGCCTTGTGTCTGGAAATACTTTTCCAACCCACACTCAGACCACAACCAGAAACAAAGAAATTCCCAGAGCGTGGAGTCAGGTACCAATGGAAAGAGAAACATCTCATGTTATAGAATCAAAGAAAACTTTTACCATTGCCACACTATCAATGGATCTGGCCTTTGTAATATGAATGTAAGATTAAGTGCCTTCCTTGAGATCTGGACCTATTCCTGGTAGTCTCTGGTTCCAAACACATTGGCTGAATGTTTTGTTCTCCAACTGAAAGATGAATAGGATATTGAATAACAGAATCTTGCATGAATAATAGATTTTCTGTTTTCTTCTATTAACTTGTAGGGTTTATTAATCATTATCAAATGTGAAGTATAGGTCTCCACATAACTTCTAAAAATGTCAGTAGTAAGCTATAGGATCACCAAATTTCTCCAACAACTTTGCATTATTTCAAGATCAGTGGCCATCAGAGACATTAGAGTAGCTGCAAAAAAACAATGATTCCTATGTTTATATTGTCAGCCATGACAATTCCAGGACCTCCAGAACCTTATATGCAACTTCATATCTTTATTTGGATATCAAAGAGATATCTAAAAGTTAATGTGTCCAAAATTAAGTTTATCAAATTCCTTCATAAACAGCTTTTTTTTCGCCATCTTCCTATTGTCAATAAATGGAAACCCCATTCTTCCATTTGGTCAGATCAGAATTCTTGACTTATCTCTTTTTTGTTACATCCCACACCTGGACACACAGCAAGACATGTTTTAGGCCCAAACATTTTTGAACATCTGACTACTTCTCACCATCCCTATTACCACTTCCCTAGACCAAGATTCCGTCATCTATTTCCTGAATTACTGCAGTAGCCTCCTAACTGGTCTTTCTGGGTTTTTTTATTGCATTTTTTGGTCTATTCTTAAAACATAAGTAAAAGCAAACCTTTAATACATAAATCATATTATATCATTTCTCTTGAAACATCTAATAGGTTTTCATAAAACAGAGTAAAAGTCCAGAGTCAGTACAATGATTTATAATAACTTAAAGATTGAGCTATCGCTTTGCTTGTAACTCTGTAACACTATAATCTCATTTCTTACTACTGTATTCCTCTATATCCACTCCAACCTTTCTCATGCCACTTATGCTGCTCTTAAGGGTCTTTAAAATTGCTGTTCCCTCTGCACAAATGAGCGTTTCCACAGATTGCTCTTAAAGAGTCATTTTATATCATCTTCCCTTGTTTATTGTTTTTCTTCTTAGTACTTAATTTTGAATATAGTATATATTTTATCTATTAACTTTATTTCTTTTCTCATTAGAACTCATAGTTTATTTATTTAGTACTCATTAGAATAGGTGTTCAAAGAATATAAGTAATCCAGTCTCTTTTGTTCAATGGATGAACTTCAGTGCATAGAGCAATAATTGACATGGAGTAGGCAAACAGTAAATATCGTTTCTTTTCAATTGCCACAGTTCTCTGGTTCTACTATCTGAGTATCAGTCTACTTCTAATAGTTCTATTTTAAAACCAGATCACTTTTTCCAATTCTCTGAATTATATATTTTCAAACTAAGTTAAAATAAGTAGGGCCTCTGTGCAAATTAAAAATTTAGTTTTAGTTTGATATTTTTTTAGTTTTTAATTTTAAAATGTCCACTCAGTTTTTATTTTGACAAATTTCAGAAATAGAATGTTTCAAGAATAGTAGTAATGTGCTAGCTTTTGATTTAGTGTGCTTTCTTTTCTAGTTTCTTAAGGCATAAATCTAGGTTATTTATTTGATATCTTTCATGTCTTATAATGTATATGTTTACAGCTATAAATTTCACACAGCACTATTTTTGCTGGATCTCTTAAGTTCCTCTATATGATTTCACTAGCAAATAAATTATATCTATTCAGCTCTATAGCTCTTAAATCAGATTGCCTGGGTTTGAGTCCTATTTTTACATTAGCAGATGTATAAAACTGAAGTAATTACTTATCCTTTCTATATCACAAGTTCTTCATCTTAAAATATAAGGTTGTTGGAAGGAAGAAAAGACATGGTATCTCAATCACTTTCCACAGTGATAATACATGAAATTTACTGATGAATTATCATCAATTATCATTATCATTATCATTATTGTTATTATATTTTACCCTGTTTCATAACCTGTGTAATAATAATCCATGCCTTTTTCTGGCATGTAAGCATTTGTCAGATTATCATTCTGAAGACAGCATATGCCTTCATCAGGAAGATGAATGGATGCAATTTGGAATCTGTGTGCTTTGTGTTTGATATGAAACATTTATAAAATCTTGTTAGTATTTACTCTCCACTTTTCTAGCCAGTGGTGAGCAACCCTTAGTCATAATAGGAATGACATCTTATGTTTCATTTCCCCTATGTAGAGCTAATTTCATGCATAATCCAAGAACTGGGGATCAGTTTTTTCAATTTGTTGTTGGTTCTCATGTTGCTCTTCCAAGAGGCTCATTGCCTCTTATTTCTTTTCTATCCTTTCATGTAACAATATATAAAGATTGTCTGAGGCTGGAAAAGTAATCATTTCTTCAAAAAACCCACAAGCTTTCACCCCCCCCCAAATATCCTATGGAAAATAGTTTTCACATAATTGTCTGGATGCATATAGCAGAGCATAAACTAGATTTTAGAAGGTATCTGGGTGATATCATTTGAAATATAATTAAAGTATGCCTTTCCCTCAAATATATTATTGAATCATTTTCCCTGAAATTCAGACCATTGCATTTGTTCATTTGATTTAAGGCAATTTATCTCCAGGAGGTCGCTTTAAAAGTTTAAAGGAATATAGTGAAATCTTAAAGCTTTTATACATTTTCATCAATTGTTTCATTAACCTTTATGTTTTAGTCAGAATTTATAATATTAATTTTGGAAGTTAGTGTCCTGAAAATTATTTGTGAATAAAAGAATGGGAAGTGATTAGTTCTGATATATCCAAAGTAAAGAATTCTATTTTAGTTATCTGTTAGAAACACGTGAGATAAGCAGCAAGAGGACTTTGAAGGAACACAAAATCAAAAATCTTCAAAAGAAGATGAAAATTATTTTATTAAACATTAAAAGTTAAACATGTCATTAAAATGTTATATGCTATTATGTAATTTCAAGAGCTATCCTGTCTCAGACCATCTATTCTCTTGGTTCCAATTCCATGAGTAACTGTGTCCCAGATAACTAACTCCTTCACTTCCTTAAGGTCACCTCTTCAGTGAGTTCTTTCCTGGGTACTGTATATTGTTATATAAAATTGCAACTCTCCTCCAATCTGTGACATTGTTTATCCATCTCCCCTCCTTTTTTTTTTCTCCTTAGCACTTATCATTATGTAAGGTAACATACGTGTTAGTTATTTAAATGACTTACTGTCTGTCTTCCCTCCTAAGAATGATGGCAAGGAATTTTTGTCTACTTTTTAAACCATCAAACCCATAGTGTGCCTGGCATATAGTTGATGACCAGTATATATTATTGAAAAATATCATACAAGTTTTTGATATTGTTATCACTTTCTTAATGAATTTTATATAATTGTCTTGTGCCAAATCTATGTAAAGAAAGGATCGTAATTCCATTTAGATACAGTTTCTTTAAAGAAACCTTCAATGGAACAATGAGATTTCATTGTCTTCAATTTCCTTTTCAGAATCCATACACATCATAATTCATTGGTGCTTTCATATATATTTGTTTTATGTTTTTGTAATAATCATGAGAGTTTTATATAGTAATTATTTTAACAGCTAACAAATATATAATACATACCATATGCCAGGCACAGTTCTAAACATTCTATTAACTCATTTATTCCATAGACACTCCTATGAGCTACTTCTTATTAATATTATCATCATCATCTTCCACATTTTACAAATGAGGAAATTCAAGTATGGAGTTAAGAAGCTTGTCTAAAGTCACACAGCCAGTATGCAGGGGCAGTTGGAGTCAGACTCAAGCAGTCTGGTGCCAGAATTTATGCTTTAATCATTATGCTATATTACCTGTAAGGTTTAAATGAAAAAGCCAAGATTCAGGAATTAAGTGAATTGTTCAGGAATACATAGTTGCTAATGAGTGGAAACATTATCTTAACTCAGATTTTCAGTTACTAAGATTTGTATCCTTTCTCACTATTCCATGGTTCTTCCATCAATTACAAGCTGTGACCTTGGAAAGCCTCATTTTTGCTGAGCCTCATTTTCCACATATAAAGCACTACATATAGTAGTGCTTAAATCACAAAACTGTAGTAAATATTAAACAAAATTGATTATCTAACATGTTTAGCTCAGTCCCTGGCACATAATAAGTGCTCAATAATTATTAACTTACTAATAGATGGATGCCCTAGAAAAGCTCTTTATTCTCAGTACTTGATAAAATTAGATTTATTAAGAATATGTTGCCACCAGGCAATTCCCTCATGGTCCAGTGGTTAGGATTCCTCACTTCCACTGCAGGGGCCCAGGTTCAATACCTGGTTGGGGAACTAAGATCCTGAAAGCTGTGCGGTATGGCCAAAAACAAACAAACAAAAAATAAAGGGTGAATTTTATTTAAAAAAAAAAGAATATGCTAACCCTGGAAATGGAATATATATAAATCAAAATTGATGGCTTTACATAATTTATGTTCCCTAAACCTTGATATTTGTGTTTCTATATTTTTATTCTGGTAAAAAAACAACATAAAATTTACCATCTTAACCATTTTAAGTGTATACTATAGTTGTGTTAACTATATACATCTTGTGCAAAAGACATCTAGAAATTTTTCATCTCAAAAAACTGAAACTTTATACCTATTGAAGAACAAATGACTTTGTACCCTTCCATCAAACCCCTGGTGACTATCACTCAACTCTCTGTCTCTAAGAAATAGACAACATGAGATACTTCATATAAGTGGAATCATGCAGGATTTGTCTTTCTATGACTGGTTTATTTCACTTAGCATAATGTCCTCAAGTTTCATCCATGTTGTAGCATATAACAGGATTTCCTTCTTTTTTTAAAGCTGAATAATATTCCATGGTATGTATATACCATATTTTCTTTATTTATTTAATCATGGATGGATGCTCAGATTGCTTCCACTTCTTGACTATTGCAAATAATGCTGCAATGTACATGAGGGCGCAAAAATCTCTTTAAGATACTGATTTCAATTCTGTTGCATAAATATTCAGAAGTGAGACTGTGGGATCATATGATAATACTATTTTTAATGTTTTGAGTGTCCCCATTCTGTTTTCAACAGTGCCTGCATCATTTTACATTCCCACCAAAAGTGCACAAAGATTCCAACTTATCCACTTCCTCACCAATACTTATTTTCTATGTTTTTGATAATAGCCATCCTAATCATCCATATGAATTTTAAGATTTTTTTTAAAATTTCTGCTAAAAATGCCATTAATATTTCAATAAGGATTGCATTGGATCTGTGAATTGCTTTGTGTAATATGGACATTTCAACATTAAGTTTTTCATCCCATGAATATGGGATACCTTTCCACTTATTAGTGCTTTCATTTATTTTCTTCAGCAATATTTTGTAGTTTTCAGTGTATATGTCTTTCTAACTCCTTGGGTAATTTTATTCCTATGAATTTTACTATTTTTGATATTATACAATTTGGATTGTTTTCTTAGTTTCATGTGTAGATTATTCATTATTAGTGTATAAAACTCAACTAATTTTTAAAAATTTATTTATTTCTATTTATTTTTGGCTGTGTTGGATCTTCATTGATGCACAGGGGCTACTCTTTGTTGTGGTGTGTGAGCTTCTCATTGCAATGGCTTCTCTTGTTGTGGAGCACAAGCTCTAGGCATGTGGGCTTCAGTAGTCGTGGCTCATGGGCTCTAGAGCACAGGAACAGTAGTAGTGGCACACAGGCTTAGTTTCTCTGTAGCATGTGGGATCTTCCAGGGCCAGGGCTCGAATCCATGTCCCCTGCAATGGCAGGTGGATTCTTAACCACTGTACCACCAGGGAAGTCCAAAATTCAACTCAACTAATTTTTGACTGTTGATTTTGCATTCTGCAACTTTGATGAATTTATTTATTAGTTCTGACAGTTTTTTTGTGAAATATTTAGTGTTTTCTGCATAAACAATCATGTCATTTGTAAACAGGGATGATTTTACATCTGCTTTTTCAATTTGTGTGTTTTTTATTTTTACTTGTTTATTGCTCTGGCTAGAACTTCTGGTACTCTGTTGAATGGTAGTGGTGATAGTGAACATCCTTACCTTTTTCTCAATCAGAGAAAAAGCTTTCAGTTTTTCCTCTAAGTATTAGATGCTCTTTTATATTATGGCTATTAGTATATTGAGGTAGTTTCCTTCATTTCTTAGTATGTTGATTGTTTTATGATAAAATGATATTGAATTTTGTCGAATCCTTCTTCTACATCAGTGAGATGATCATGCGATTTTTGTCCTTTGTTTTATTATTATGATATTATTACATCAATTGATTTTCATATGTTGAACCATCCTTACATTACAAGTATAAATCCCACTTGGTCATGGTGCTTTATGCTTTTTATGTGCTATTGAATTCAGTTTACTAGCATTTTGTTTAAATTTTTTTCATCAATATTCATCAGAGATATTGGACTGTAGTGTTCTTTTCTTCTGTCTTTGTCTGGGTTTGGTATCTGAGTAATGCTGAACTCACAGAATAAATTTGTGAGTGTCTTTCCTCTCTTATTCTTTGGAAGAATTTGAGAAGGGGTGCTATTTATTCTTCTTTAAATATTTAGTACAATTATCCAATGAAGTCTTTTGATCCTGGACTTTCCTTTTTTGGGAGATGTTTGATTACTGCTTCGATTGCCTGACTAGTTGTATATTTATTCATATTATTTATTTCTTCATGATTCAGTCTTGGTAGATTGCATGAATCTAGGAATATATTCATTTCACCTAAGTTATTCAATTTGTTGCCTTTTAATTGTTCACAGGAGTGTCTCAATCATTTTATTTCTGTGACATCAGTTGCAATGTCTCATCTTTCCTTTTTGACTTTAGGTATGAGAGTCTTCATCCTTTTTTACTTAATCTAGCTAAGAATTTGTTGATTTTCTTTCTCTTTTTATAAAAACAACTCAGTTTCATTGTCTGTTTCTGTTGTTCTGTTCTTTCTTTCATTTTTCTCTATTTTAATTTTTGTTTTTTAACTTCTTTTTGCTAAGTTTGGGTTTAGTTTGTTCTCTTTCAGGTTTTTTGAGTTGTAAATCTAAGTTATTGATGTGAGATATTTCTTCTTTTTAATGTAGGCATTTACTGTGAAAAAAAATCCCTCTTATTGCAGTTTTCACTGCATTGCTTAAATTTTGATATGTTGTGTTTTTATTTTCACTTGTCTTTCTGTATTTTCTAATTTCCCTTGTGATTTCTTCTTTGACCTAATGGCTATTCAATAGTGTATTGTTTAATTTCCACATATTTGTGGAATTACCCAGTTTTCTCCTTGCTATTCTTTTGTAGTTTTAGTCCATTTTGGTCAGAAAAGATTACAAATTTCTTAAATTTGTTAAGACTTATTTTGTGGCCTGGAGGAAGTTCCATTTGTGTTTGAAAATAATGTTCATTCTTTTGTTGTTGGGTGCAGTGTTCTGTATATATCTGTTAATCTTGATTGAGCTATAGTGTTTTTATGTCCTCTGTTTCCTTATTGATATTCTGTCTGGTTGACTTATACATTATTGAAATTGGGATATTGAAATATACTACTATTATGTTGTAGTATATTTCTCTTTCTCCCTTCAATTCTGTCAATATTTGCTTCATATACTTAGGTGTCCTGAAAAGGGGTGCATATATACTTAAAAGTTTTATATCTTCATGGGGAATTCACCTTTTTATAATTCTATAATCTCTTTTTGTCTCTGATGACAGTTTTTGGCTTAAGTCTAAAAGCCTATTTTATCTGATGTGAGTATAACCTTCACTGTTCTCTTTTGGTTACCATTTGTATAGAACATTTCTTTCTATCCTCTTACTTAAGTCCGTGTGGATCTTTAGAAGTAAAATGAGTCTCTTGTAGACAGCATGTAGTTTTATCTTTTCAAAATATATTCAGTCACTTTATGTCTTTTGAATGCAGAGTTCATCCATTTACACTTAATGTTATCAAAATTAGATAAGGACTTAATATTGCCATTTTGTTCACTGTTTTCTATAGGTCTTGTAGCCATTTTGTCCCTCTTTTCCATTCTTGATGTCCTCCTTTGTGTTTCACTGATTTCATAGTAATATGCTTTGATTCTTTCCTCATTTTCTTTTGTGTATTTGCTATAGAATTTTTGTATTTTCTTTTTGGTTACCAGAAGTATTACGTAAAATATCTTATCATTATAAATATCTATTTTAAGCTGATAATTCCAATGTCATACAAAGCTTCTATTTGTTTACACCTCCCCTGCATACTTTATGTTGTGATGTCACAAATTACATTTTTACACTGTGTATCCATTAACATAGTTTTATAGTTATAATTATTTTTATGACTATGTCTAATAAATTTGTCATCAATTAATAATAACTTATGTACCTCTATTAAAGTATTACAGGATTCTCATTTTGTATATATACTTTCCTTTACTAAAGAGCCTTATTTTTATTTATTTTTTTAATATCATTATTGGAGTATAATGGCTTTACAATGGTGTGTTAGTTTCTGCTTTATAACAAAGTGAATCAGATATACATATACATATATTCCCATATCTCTTCCATCTTGCTTCTCCCTCCCTCCCACACTCCGTAACCCACCCTTATAGATGGTCACAAAGCACTGATCTGATCTCCCTGTGCTATGCAGCTGCTTCCCACTAGCTATCTACTTTATGTTTGGTAGTGTATATATGTCCATGCCACTATCTCACTTTGTCACAACTTACCCTTCCCCTTACCCATATCCGCAAGTCCATGCTCTACTAGGTCTGTGTCTTTATTCCCGTCTTGCCCTAGGTTTTTCATGACCCTTTTTTTTTGGCTTAGATTCCATATATATGTGTTCACATACAGTATTACTTTTTCTCTTTCTGACTTATGTCACTCTGTATGACAGTCTCTAGGTCCATCCAAGTCACTAAAAATGACTCAATTTCATTATTTTTATGACTGAGTAATATTCCATTGTAAAAATGTGCCATATCTTCTTTATCCATTAATCTGTTGATGGACACTTAGGTTGCTTCCATATCCTGGCTACTGTAAATAGAGCTGCAATGAACATTTTGGTACATGACTCTTTTTTGAATTATGCTTTTCTACAGGTATATGCCCAGTAGTGACATTGCTGAGTTGTATGGTAATTCTATTTTTAGTGTTTTAAGGAACCTCCATACGTTCTCCATAGTGACTGTATCAATTTGCATTTTTACCATCAGTGTAAGAGTGTTCTATTTTCTCCACACCCTCTCGAGCATTTTTTGTTTCTAGATTTTAAGATGATGACCATTCTGACTGGTATGAGATGATATCTCATTGTAGTTTTGATTTGCATTTCTCTAATGATTAATGATGTTGAACATTCTTTCATGTGATTGTTAGCAATCTGTATATCTTCTTTGGAGAAATGTCTAGTTAGGTCTTCTGCCCATTTTTGGATTGGGTTGTTTGTTTTTTTGTTATTGACCTGCATGAGCTGCTTGTAAATTTGGGGGATTAATCCTTTGTCAGATGCTTCAATTGAAAATATTTTCTCCCATTCTGAGGGTTGTCTTCTGGTCTTGCTTATGGTTTCCTTTGCTGTGCAAAAGCATTTAAGTTTCATTAGGTCCCACTTGTTTATTTTTGTTTTCATTTCAATTTCTCTAGGAGGTGGGTGAAAAAGGATCTTGCTGTGATTTATGTCATAGAGTGTTCAGCCTATGATTTCCTCTAAGAGTTTGATAGTGTCTGGCCTTACCTATAGGTCTTTAACCAATTTTGAGTTTATTTTTGTGTATGGTGTTAGGGAGTGTTCTAATTTCATACTTTTCCATGTAGCTGTCCAGTTTTCCCAGCACCACTTATTAAAGAGGCTGTCTTTGCTCCACTGTATATTCTTGCCTCCTTTAAAAATGATAAGGTGACCATGTTTGTATGGGTTTATCTCTGGGTTTTCTATACTGTTCCTTTGACCTATATTTCTGATTTTGTGCCAGTCCCATACAGTCTTGATTACTGTATCTTTGTAGTATTGTTGGAAGTCAGGGAGCCTGATTCTTCCAGCTCCATCTTTCATTCTCAAGATTGTTTTGGCTATTCGGGGTCATTTGTGTTTCAATACAAACTGTGAAATGTTTGTTCTACTTCTGTGAAAAATGCCAGTGGTAGTTTGATAGGGAGAGCATTGAATCTGTAGATTTCTTTGCATAGTAGAGTCATTTTCACAATGTTGATTCCTCCAATCCAAGATCATGTTATATCTCTTCATAAGACACTTTCATCAGTGTCTTATAAGTTTCTGCAAACAGGTCTTTTGCCTTCATAGGTAGGTTTGTTCCTACATATTTTATTTTTTCTGTTGCAATGGTAAATGGAAGTGTTTTCTTAATTTCATTCTCAGATTTTTCATCACTATTGTATAAGAATGCCAGAGATTTCTGTGCATTAATTTTGTATCCTGCTACTTTACCAAATTCATTTATTAGCTCTAGTAGTTTTCTGGTAGCATCCTTAGGATTCTCTATGTATAGAATCATGTCATCTGCAAACAGTGACAGCTTGACTTCTTCTTTTCCAATTTGGCTTCCTTTTATTTATTTTTTTCTCTGATTGCCATGGCTGAAATTTCCAAAACTATGTTGAATACGAGTGGTGAGAGTGGGCAACCTTGTCTTGTTCCTGATCTTAGTGGAAATGGTTTCAATTTTTCACCTTTGAAAACGATGCTGGTTGTGGGTTTGTCATATATGGCCTTTATTGTGTTGAGGAAAGTTCCCTCTATGCCTACTTTCTGCAGGGTTTTTATCATAACTGGGTGTTGAATTTTGTCAAAAGCTTTCTCTGCATCTATTGAGAAGATCACATGGTTTTTCTCCCTCAGTTTTTTGATATGGTATATCACATTGATTGATTTGAGTATATTGAAAAATCCTTGCATTCCTGGAATAAACCCGACTTGATCATGTTGTATGATCCTTTGAATGTGCTGTTGGATTCTGTTTGCTAGTATTTCATTGAGGATTTTTGCATGTATGTTCATCAATGATATTGGCCTGTAGTTTTCTTTCCTAGTGACGTTTTTGTCTCATTTGGTATCAGAGTGATGGTGGCCTCATAGAATGAGTTTGGGAGTGTTCCTCCATCTGCTATCTTTTGGAAGAGTTTGAGAAGGATAGGTGTTAGCTCTTCACTAAATGTTTGATAGAATTCGCCTGTGAAGCCATCTATATCTGGGATTTTGTTTGTAGGAAGATTTTTAATCACAGTTAAAATTTCCGTGCTTGTGATTGCTCTGTTCATATTTTCTATTTCTTCCTGGTTCAGTCTCGGCAAGTTGTGCATTTCCAAGAATTTGTCCATTTATTTCCAGGTTGGCCATTTTATTGGCATACAGTGGTTTATAGTAATCTCTAATAATTTTTTGTATTTCTGCAGTGTCCATTGTTACTTCTCCTTTTTCATTTCTAATTCTACTGATTTGAGTCTTCTCCCTTTTTTTCTTGATGAATCTCACTAATGGCTTATCAATTTTGTTTATCTTCTCAAAGAACCAGCTTTTAGTTTTATTGATCTTTGCTATCATTTCCTTCATTTCTTTTACATTTATTTCTAATCAGATTTTTATGATGTCTTTCCTTCTGCTAAATTTGGGGGTTTTTTGTTCTTCCTTCTCCAATTGCTTTAGGTGCAATGTTAGGTTGTTTATTCGAGATGATTCCTGTTTCTTAAGGTAGGATTGTATTGCTATAAACTTCCCTCTTAGAACTGCTTTTGAAGCATCCCAAAGGTTTTCTCATCGTGTCTCAATTGTTTCTAGGTATGTTTTGATTTCCTCTTTGATTTCTTCAGTGATCACTTCATTATCAAGTAGTGTATTGTTTAGCCTCCATGTGTTTGTATTTTTTACAGATCTTTTCCTGTTATTGACATCTAGTCTCATAGCATTGTGGTCTGAAAAGATACCTGATATGATTCCAATTTTCTTAAATTTACCAAGGCTAGATATGTGACCCAAGATATGATCTACCCTGGAGAATATTCCATGAACACTTGACAAAAATGTGTATTCTGTTGTTTTTGGATGGAATGTCCTATAAATATCAATTAAGTCCATCTTGTGTAATGTATCATTTAAAGCTTGTGTTTCCTTATTTATTTTCATTTTGGATCATCTGGCCATTGGTGAAAGTGGGGTGTTAAAGTCCCCTACTATGATCGTGTTACTGTCGATTTCCCCTTTTATGGCTGTTTGTCTTTGCCTTAGGTATTGAGGTACTCCCCTGTTGGGTGCATAAATGTTTACAATTGTTATATCTCCTTCATGGATCGATCCCTTAATCTTTATGTAGTGTCCTTCTTTGTCTCTTGTAATAGTCTTTATTTTAAAATCTATTTTGTCTGATATGAGAATTGCTACTCCACCTTTCTTCTGATTTCCATTTGCATGGAATATCTTTTTCCATCCCCTCACTTTCAGTCTGTATGTGTCCCTAGGTCTGAAGTGGGTCTCTTGTAGACAGCATATATATGGGTCTTCTTTTTGTATCCATTCAGCCAGTCTGTGTCTTTTGGTGGAGCATTTAATCCATTTACTTTTTTGTGTGTGTGTGTGGTACGCGGGTATCTTACTGTTGTGGCCTCTCCCGTTGCGGGGCACAGGCTCCGGACGCACAGGCCCAGTGTCCATGGCCAACGGGCCCAGCCAGTCCGCGGCATGCGGGATCCTCCTGGACTGGGGCATGAACCCGTGTCCCCTGCATCGGCAGGCAGACTCCCAACCCACGCGCCACCAGGAAACCCCTAATCCATTTACTTTTAAGGTAATTATCAATATGTATGTTCCTATTACCATTTACTTAATTGTTTCGAGTTTGTTCTTGTAGGTCTTTTCCTTCTCTTGTGTTTCTTGCCTAGAAAAGATCCTTTAGCATTTGTTTTAAAGCTGGTTTGTGGTGCTGAACTCTCTCTCTCAGCTTTTGCTTGTCTGTAAAGTTTTTAATTTCACCATCAAATCTGAATGAGATCCTTGCTGGGTAGAGTTATCTTGGTTGTAGGTGTTTTTTCCTTCATCACTTTAAATATGTCTTGCCACTGCCTTCTGGCTTGCAGACTTTCTGCCGAAAGATCAGCTGTTAGCCTTATGGGGATTCCCTTGTGTGGTATTTGTTGTTTTTCCCTTGCTGCTTTTAATATGTTTTCTTTGTATTTAATTTTTGATAGTTTGAATAATATGTGTCTTGTAGTGTTTCTCCTTGAATTTATCCTGTATGGGACTCTCTGTGCTTCCTGGACTTAATTAACAATTTCCTTTCCCATATTATGGAAGTTTTCAACTATAATCTCTTCAAATATTTTCTCAGTCCCTTTCTTTTTCTCTTCTTCTTCTGGGACCCCTATAATTCGAATGTTGATGCATTTAATATTGTCCCAGAGGTCTCTGAAAGTGCCCTCAGTTCTTTGCATTCTTTTTTTCTTTCTTCTGCTCTGCAGTAGTTATTTCCACTGTTTTATCTTCCAGGTCTGTTTTCCATTTTCTGCCTAAGTTATTCTGCTATTGATCCCATCTAGAGTATTTTTATTATCATTTATTGTGTTGCTCATCATTGCTTGCTTCCTCTTTATTTCTTCTAGGTCCTAGTTAAATGTTTCTTGCATTTTGTCTATTCTATTTCCAATATTTTGGATCATCTTTATTATCATTATTCTGAATTATTTTCCAGCTAGACTGCCTATTTCCTCTTCATATGTTAGTTTTGATGGTTTTTTATGTTGCTCCTTTATCTGCTGTGTGTTTTTCTGTCTTTTCATTTTGCTTATCTTACTGTGTTTTTTGCCTCCTTTTTGCAGGCTGCTGGTTTGTAGTTCCCTTTGTTTTTGGTGTCTGTCCCCAGTGGCTAAGGTTTATTCAGTGGTTTGTGTAGGCTTTTGGTTGAGGGGACTAGTGCCTGTATTCTGGTGGATGAGGCTGGATCTTGTCTTTCTGGTGGGTAAGTCCACATCTGGTGGTGTGTTTTGAGGTGTCTGTAGCCTTATTATTATTTTAGGCATCGTCTCTGCTATTGGATGAGTCTGTAGTCCTGTGTTGCTAGTTGTTGGTTATAGTGTCTACAGTACTGTAGCTTGCTGGTCATTGAGTGAAGCTGGGTCTTGATGTTGAGATGGAGATCTCTGGGAAATTTTCACCATTTGATAATACATGGAGATGGGAGGTCTCTTGTGGACCAGTGTCCTGAATTTGGTTCTGCCTCATCAGCAGCACAACCCTGACGCCTGCCTGCAGCACAAAGAACCTTTAATGCACATGGCTCACAATAAAAGGGAGAAAAAATAGAAAGGAAAGAGGAAAGAAGGACGGAAGGAAGGAAGGAAGGAAGAAAGGAAGGAAGGAAAGAAGAAAGGAAGAAAAGTAGAAAGGGAGGAAGGATGGAAGGAAGGAAGGGAGGAAGGAAGGGAAGAAGAAAGGGAGGAAAGAAGAAAGGAAGGAAGGATGGAAGGAGGAGAGGAAGGAAGGGAGCAAGGAAGGGTGGAGGAAAGGGACAAAGAAAGGGAGGAAGAAAGGGAGGAAGAAAAGAAGGAAGAAAAGAAGAAAGAAGGAAAGAAATAAGATAAAATAAGGTAGGATAAAATAAAGTTATTAAAAGAATAATAATTATTAAGAAGAAAAATTTTTTAAATTAAAAAAAAAAAAAACCGGTTAGAACCCTAGGACAAATGGTGAAAGCAAAGCTATATAGACAAAATCTCACACAGCAGCACACATATACACACTCACAAAAAGAGAAAAAGGGGAAAATAATAAAATATCTTGCTCCCAAAGTCCACCTCCTAAACTTGGGATGATTCACTGTCTATTCAGGTATTCCACAGATGCAGAGCACTTCAAGTTCATTGTGGAGCTTTAATCTGCCATTTCTGTGGCTGCTGGGAGAGACCTCCCCCTCTCCTTGTTGTTTGCACAGCTCCTGGGGTTCAGCTTTGGACTTGGCCCCACCTCTGCACATAAGTCATCCGAGGGCGTCTTCTCTTCACTCAGACAAGACGGGGATAAAGGAGCAGCTGATTCGGAGGCTTTGGCTCAGTCCGGATCGAGTCAGGGGTATGGTTGCTGGGTGAGTCTGCAGTGGAAGAGGCCACCATGACGTTGCATAAGCCTGAGGCACCCTGTGCATTCTCCCAGGGAAGTTGTCCCTGGATCCTGGGACCCAGGCAGTGGCGAACTGCACAGGCTCCTGGGAGGGGAGGTGTGAAGAGTGACCTGTCCTCGCACACAGGTTTCTTGGTGGTGGCAGCAGCAGCCCTAGCGTCTCATGTCCGTCTCTGGTGTCCGCTCTGATAGCCACAGCTCGCACCCGTTTCTGGAGCTCCTTCGCTGCACGCTTAATCCCCTCTGCTCTCGCACCAGGAAACAAAGAGGCAAGAAAATGTCTGTTTGCCAGCTCTGCACCCATCTCTAGACCTCCTTTATGTGTTATGCTTTGTCCCCTCTCCTCCCCCCCAGGAAGCAAAGAGGGAAGAAAATGTCTCTTGCCTCTTCAGCAGCTCCAGACGTGTCCCGGCCTCCCTGCCAGCTAGCCGTGGTGCACTAACCCCTCAGGCAGTGTTCATGCAGCCAACCCCAGTCCTCTTTCAGCTTCAGATTGAAGCCCGAGACTCAGCTTCCAGGCCCTGCCCATCCTGGTGGGTGAGCAGACAAACCTCTTGGGCTGGTGAGTGCTGGTCAGCACCGATCTTCTGCGGGAATCTCTCTGCTTTGCCCTCCACATGCTGTCTCTGTGCTCTCTTCCATGGCTCTGAAGCTTCCCCCTCTGCCACCCGTGGTTTCTGCCCATGAAGGGGCTTCTAGTGTGTGGGAACGTTTCCTCCTTCACAGCTCCCTCCCACTGGTGCA
Source organism: Kogia breviceps (assembly GCF_026419965.1). Lineage (NCBI taxonomy): Eukaryota > Metazoa > Chordata > Mammalia > Artiodactyla > Physeteridae > Kogia > Kogia breviceps. The sequence goes on from NC_081330.1 coordinate 54,951,486, forward strand.
GATCCCATCCCTATTCTTTTGTCTCTGTTTATTCTTTTTTCTTTTGCCCTACCCATGTACGTGGGGGAGTTTCTTCCCTTTTGGAAGGTCTGAGGTCTTCTGCTAGTGTTCAGTGGGTGTTCTACAGGAGCAGTTCCACCTGTAGATGTATTTCTGATGTATCTGTGGGGAGGAAGGTAATCTCTGCGTCTTACTCTTCTGCCATCTTCTCTCACCCACAACAAGGTTACTTGTTGATGTATAGTTAATGATAATCTAATTAGACCAATTAACAAAAGGTGTCAATAATTATGATATTTTCCATAATAAACTTAAACTAAACTATTAAAAAGCCATGAAAACAGATAAAGTAAATATTATCATTTAATAGAGGTTAGAAGATTCAATATAAAAATATTTTTTCTATATTTGTATTGATTTCATTCACAAAAATATTATACTTTTATATCGACTATTACAATCTATTTAAATTTTCCTCTAATTCAAACAGTGTGATAACAACTTACATGGTTTTCTCCTTTAATTTCCACGTTTTATGTTTTTTTTAACATTATAAAAAGTAAAGCTCAATATTTTATTTAAAGATTTTTAATTAACTCTTTGTAAACAATTTGATTAAAGGATACAGTTTTAAATTAATTAATATTTTAAAATAACCCAATAACAGTTGGAGAGCACCAGTTTTTCATGTTTCTCTGTAGCAATATGAAGTAAAAATGCAACCATTGTCTTCTAAATTTTTTTATATTTTAATTTTTATTTATTAGATTTTATATAGGAGAAAATTATTCTACAAATATTTTTTGAGTTTTAGTTGCTTTTTTCAGGCAACTTACTTATATTTTCACTTTTAAATACTTATATTTTAAGCTAGAACCACATTAAGGATGACAAAATGTCAGTAACAATTTTGTGTCTATTTACATTAAAACATAATACATAAAATTATTGTTTGTTGAATAATAAATGCCAAATAATATATTTTCTTATAGTGTTTATATATATTTATAACTTATAAATGTAAACATTCTATGGTTGAAATTTGTCCTACCCTTCTATTTATATTATTCCTGATAAATTTTTATGTTTCAGATTTTTTTATAACTATGACTGTATTTGGCCACCTGGTATTTTACCTAATCCATGCCTTATTACATACGTATTTTATCTATTTTTGACACATATTTTTCCAATTTTGATTATCATAAACAATTTTATGATAAAAATGTGTATGTGTGCATATATGTATATATGTGTATGTGTATGACCTTTTCAAAAAATTTTCAAAGAATGAATTTTTAGAAGTGAAATTACTATGCTAGAAATTAAAAAACAATTTTAAATCTCATTTTCTTCAAAATGTGTGTTGTTAATTTAAAATTGAAATAAACTTTTTTAATTTGGAAATCTTGAATAACATTATCCATTGCTGAATTTCAGAGTTTGATTAATAAAAATTAAAATAGCAGGATATATCTAAAATCCTTTGTAATTAAGTAATATTAATATCAGGTAAATTTAATTTTAAAAAAAAATTTTGATTACATTTTACCACCAGCATTAATTCTCTTCATATACTTTACAGCTATGTTAAAATGTCTGTAAAATAATTATTTCAAGAAAAGGAAATTGAAAATATCTAAGCCAATAGATACACAAGCATGTATTATCCTATCATATTCTTTGCATTAGTGTATTCCCTTAAAAATTATGGTGTTTTGATGTTAATAGTAAAACTTTTTATTGTACCAGGTTGGGCTTATATGTCTAATTTATATCATTACAGTTTCACTTTTTTAAGTCTTTGAGATGTTATATATCTGGTAGTAATCATAACTATTATGAGAATAAAAGAAATGGTCCATAAGGTAACAACTCATGGTTTAATTCAACATCTTCAGCAGTAATCAACTTGAGCAGTTGTTTGAGAGTGATAGGAATCCTGAATAAAGTTTGAATTCTTATCTGCATTAGTGCTTTCAAGTACACAGATAAGAGCATCATTTCAAATATTCTGTTAGAGTGTAGTAAAACACAAGTTTCAAAATCTGGGAGGACAGGATTCATATTTTTCTCCAGAGGTTATTAGGTGAGTAATCTTGGGCTAAGGTATAAACTTCTCTAAAGTTTATTTTCTTTATTTGAATGGGTAAAATTTTCTAAAATATAAGTTTGTGGTAAGAATTAAACAATCTAATATCAAGTGCCTAGTAAAAGGTAACTGTTTTTAGTATTAATAATTAAAGGAAACTTCAGTCATTACCACCTGTACTTCTGTTTTATATCAACTTCCTAAAATCTAGGTTTTTCTCCATTTCATATTCTCTACAATTCTGTTTGTGTATGTGTTTGTGTCTATGTGTAAACACACACAAAATTCAACATATTAGGCCTTCTAAGTTTTAAACAGCTAATACCACCACTCTAAATTCACGCTAAAATTAGTTTATCACATTAAAATGCATAAGGTTAAATTAAGAGGTATTTTTCTGTTGTTTTATTGGACTTTTTAGTCCAATATGCTTATACTACATTACCTCCTGAATGTTAGACTCAATGAAACTTCACTGGAAAAATTCTAGGTAAAGGTGATTTTAGGACATTGTATATTTGGGACTGAGTATCTGTCTTTAAGAAAATAAATAATATGAAATAAAATGCTATACAGGCTGACATATTTCAACCAGCTGTATTGGCTAACTGAATATTTTGACATTAAAAGTCAAATTTAATTCTACTTTCAGGAATTTGGAATATCCTCTGTTCATTGTGCAAGTAGATAATAATGGGCAAGAATCACCTAGCCTCTTTTAGCCACTTGCAGCTAAGATAAAAGAGTGGAACAGAGGAACATATAGCTGTTCTCTTGGTGTATAAATAAATGTCATTTAGGGGATAATGTAGTTTTAAGTGGTGGTTAAAATGTTTTCTAGCCATAATAATATTAAATATTTAGTCCTAGGAAACATGGCTTTTCAAATTTTAAAATCAATACCAAATAATATTGCATAAAGTATACCACTAGCAGGCATTGCATAGACAGAGAAGCATCAAAATACCAAGTGTAAAATTTATGGTTCCTGTAAAAGTCAGTTCATTGACTTCTGAATAAAGGTTTACATAAATCTTTAAAATTTTTACATGCTTCATATCATCATATGATGATATGAATAAATAGCAAACAACACTTTCAATGAAGACTGATTATATGAACTTGCTTTACTATCATAAGATTTATTTTTAAATAATGATATTACTAGCTAATTATAACTGAATTTTATAAATTAAGACACTATTTTTTCCTTGGCAAGAGGAATCTTGCCATACTATTACATCTAGACATCTGAGTAAACCTTAATATATTTTTCTCCACCCAATGCAATTTCATGATCATTTCTTAAAAGTATCTAGCAGATAGTCCTAGGCTATGAACATTGAGTCCCTACTCCTCATCTGTCTCTTAAACTGAAATTATTCCCAGACCGAAATTATTCCCAGACCGAATTATCATTATATAAGAAGAAATGACAGTTAATAAATCTTTGTTAATTTTCACATTCCTGTCATTTATATATGTATTATAATCAATTTCTTCTTAATGGAATCTCTCTGTTTTCCTGTCTCTAATCTGCCATATCTTCTATTTGTATTTCTTAATTGTAAATGTATCCTAATTGAAGAAATTACAAAGAATTTTCACAGTATATACTGTAGTTGACTGCCTGGCTGTAGAGCTTTTTCTGAACTTGTGAGACTTCAAACCCCAACTGTGGTATCCTTGATGCCCCATTATCCTCTGTAGCTAAACTGTACAAGAAACTTGCAGAGCTCAAAACTTTAGTCACAAAATCTTCCCAGGAGAGTGGCCAAGATAGCAAGTAGAAGGACCCTAAGCTCACCTCCTCTCATGTGCACACCAAAATCACAAATCACTGCAGAACAACCATTGATGAAAAAGACTGGAACCTACTGAAAATGTTCTTCAACAACTAAAGACATAAAGGAGCAACTACAATGAGGTAGGAGGGGTGAAATTGTGATATAATCAAATCCTATACCACCTGAACCACAAACTGGAGAGTAATATATTACAGAGTTTCTCCCACAGGAGTGAGAGGACTGAGCTCCATGTAAGGCCCACAAGTCCCAGGGGTCTGAGCCCCACAATGTGCTCCCTTGTCATGGGGTCCTGTACTGGAAAGTGGAGGCCCCAGAGCATTTGGCTTTGAGGCCCACCCAATGGAGCTTGATTGAAGGAGCTTCACAGGATTGAAAGAAATAGAGTCTTCACTCTTAAAGGGCACACCCAAAACGTCACATGCCCCAGGACCAAGGGAAAAAACAGTAATTTCATAAAAGCCTGGGCCAGATCTACCTGCTGACAACTTGACACCAAGCCTGGGCCCCACTCAACAGACTGTAGGCTCCCTTGCTGGGACTCCTCAAGGCAAACAACAAAACAGGCTTGGATATAGCCCCACCCATCAGTAGACAGGTGGCCTAAAGACTTCCTGAGAGTACAGCCATCTCTAGACATGCCCCTAGACATGGCCTTGCTCACCAGAGAGCCAAGACACAGCTCCACTCACTGGAGCTGGGCAGTCACTGGCCCCTCCCACCAGGAAGCCTGCATAAGCCTCTAGACCAGCCTCACTCACCAAGGGGCAGATACCAGAAACAAGAAAATTACAGTCCTTCAGCCTGCAGGCTGAGTCCAGAAACACAGGGCAGACATTACACTTGGATCAGCTAACCCCTGACCCTTGGGTGACAAGAGGGGAGTGCACTGCTGGGATGTATAAGGTGTCTCCTACAAAGGGCCACTTTCCCAAGGTTGAGAAATGTAACTAACTTAACACATATGTAAAAATAAAAATAGCAATGTAGCCAAAATGAGGAAAGAGGGGAATATGTTTCTGATAAAAGAAAAGTATAAAATCCCAGAAGAAGAACTAAGTGACAGGGAGATAGGTGATCTACCCAAGAAAGAATTCAGAGTTATGATTGTAAAGATGATCAAAGAACTCTGGAGGGGAATGGATGCACAGAGTGAGAAATTAGAAGTTTTTAACAAAAAACTAGAAAATACAAGGAACCACAAAACATAATTGAAATATACAGTAACTGAAATGAAAACTATATTAGAAGGAATCACTAGTAGACTAAATGAGGCAGAAGAATGGATCAGTGATCTGAAAGACAGAGTAGTGGAAATCACTACCACAGAACAGAAAAAAGAATGAAAAGAAATGAGGACAGTGTAAGAGACCTCTGGGGCAACATCAAGCACACTAATATTCACATTATAGAGGTCCCAGAAGGAGAAGAAAGAGAGAACATGCTTGACAAAATAATTGAAGAGATAATAGTTGAAAACTTCCCTAACCTGCAAAAGGAAACAGTCACCCAAGTCCAGGTTGCACAGAGAATCCCATACAGGATGAACCCACAGAGAAATGCCCCAAGACACAATATAATCAAAATGGCCAAAACTAAAGATAGAGAATATTAAAAAGCAATAAGTGAAAAACAACAAATAACATACAAGGGAACTCCCATAAAGCTATAAGCTAATTTTTCAACAGAAATCCTGCATGCCACAATATACGTGGCACAATATACTTAAAGTGATGAAAGAGAAACAACTCCAACAAAGAACAATCTACCCAGCAAGGCTGTCACTCATATTTGATGGAGAAATCAAAATATTTACAGACAAGTAAAAGCTAAAAGCACCACCAATACAGCTTTACAACAAATGCCAAAAGTACTTCTCTAGGGGGTAAAAAAAGGCCACAACTAGAAATAAGAAAGTTACACAATGCAAAAGCTCACTGGTAAAGGCAAATATACAATAAAGGTAGGAAATTATCCACATGCAAAGCTAATAGGGAGGTTAAAATACAAAAGTAGTAAAATCATTTGTATCCACAATAAACAGTTAAGGGATACCTAAAGCAATTAGATGTAAAACATAATATCAAAAACAGTAATTGTGAGGAGATGAGAGTACAAATGCATGGTGTCTAAATGGCACTTGAAATTAAGAGATCAGCAACTTAAAATAAGCACTATGTATATAGACTGCAATATAAAAACCTCATGATAATGGCAAAACAAAATTCTATACTAGATATACACACAACAAATGAAAAAGGAATCCAAACATAACACTAAAGATAGTCATCAAATCACAAGAGAAGAGAGCAAAGAAGAAAGGGGAAAAAAGGAGCTACAGAAACAAATTCAAAACAATTAACAAAATGGCAATAGGAACATACATATCAATAACTGCCTTAAATGTAATTGTAGTAAATGCTCCAACCAAATGACATAGACTGGCTGAATGGATACAAAAACCGAAACAGAACCAAAATATATGTGGCCTACAAGAGACTCACTTCAGATCTACAGATTGAAAGTGATGGGACAGAAAATGGTATTCCACACAAATGGAAATCAAAAGAAAGCTGGAGAAGCAATACTTATATCAGACAAAATAAACTTTAAAATAAAGACTGTTACAAGAGACAAAGGACACTATATAATGATCAAAGGATCAGTCCAAGAAGAAGATATAACAATTGTAAATATATATACAGTGAACAAAATAGCATCTCAATATATAAGGCAAATTTAAGGAGAAATTGACAGTAACACAATAATAGTCTGGGACTTTAATTACTCATATCAATGGACTGGTCATCCACAAAAAATCAATAAGGAAACAAAGGCTTTAAATGACACATTAGCACAGATGGACTTAATTGATATGTATAGAGCACTCGGAAAGCCCATATGATCCTGCAATCCCACTCCTAGGCATATATATATAAAAGATGAATACACTAATTTGAAAAGGTACATGCACCCCAATGTTCATAGCAGAAATATTTACAATAACCAAGACATAAAAGCAACCCAAATGTCCATTGACAGATGAATGGATAAAGAAGATGTGGTATATATATACAATGGAATATTACTCAGCTATTGAAAAGAATGAAATAATGCCATGTGCAGTAACATGGATGGACTTAGAGATTATCATATTAAGTAAACTAAGTCAGACAGAGAAAGACAAATATGATATGATAACATACATATGTGTAATCTAAAAAAAGGTACAAATGAACTTATTTATAAAATAGAAATATACTCACACATGTAGAAAACAAACTTACGGTTACCAAAGTGGATGGAGAGGAAGAGATAAGTTAGGAGTTTGTGATTAACATATACAGACTGCTATACATAAAATAGATAAACAACAAGGACCTACTGTACAGCACAGGGAACTATATACAAAATCTTGTACTAATTTATAATGGAAAATAATCTGAAAACAATATATATATATGTATCTGAATCTCTTTGCTGTACAGCTGAAGTTCACACTACATTGTAAATTAGCTATACCTCATTAAAAAATTATAAAAATATATTCTAATTGATACTTCTTCTTGACTCTTTCCTGAGAGGTCCATTTTGTTTTTCATTTTCTTCACCTTGTACCTGGCTCTGAGCATGGATGAATCTATATAATTCATATTAAAAGAAGAAATCAAGAAGAAATCTTCTTTTGTGTCAAAAAACCAGATTTTCTCTCTACAAAATTTTTTCTACAATTATGAACTTTAGGGTTCTTGTTTTTGGTGAAATACAGAAAAAACTTATGAGCAGGAATGTGTCCTAATTTCAGGGTTAATATATTCTGTTGACACAAATACACATGCTCACCTCCAAAAATATTTCATAGTTGTCAAGGGATATTTGACAGTTGTTCATGTATATAAATATGCAAATAATGTTTATATATACATACACACACAAGGAAAATTAGAAGCTTTTGCCTTAACAGAATTGGAAAACATTATTTTCAACTTCTAAAAGTTTAGAACTGAAACCATAAAACACTACTAAATAAATGTAATAAATTATTTAAATTTCATATGTTATGATGGCTTAAGTGAACAAAGAAGGGTAAACAAACAAAAAAATGAAAGAGAAAAATAATCAGCAAAATTTGTATTTTATTGGGGTTCAAATCAGCCAGCTTGGTCTGTGATAGATGGAGGAAATTTTAGTATTGCAAGCCTGGAAGTGCCATAGCAGCCCTTTCTTTTGAAGTCCTTTTTACTCTATTTTAGGAAAGTTACTTCTCCTTATGAAACAGTAGAGGTGAGTAAGCAGCTTCTATTTATGTAGCTATCCATACCACAGAGGTAACAGTTGGAGAAGAAATGGAAGCATGAATCAAATATAGAAAGAATACATTCTTGTGTACTAAGGAACAGGGAATAGGTATTTGGACCAATATACTGAAGTAAAACAGGACTCTTTATATACAGTTGCTGAGACCTGTTTCAACTTTGAGGAATTGCTAATGGATACTATATTTTCTAAAACTGTGTGTAAGGGCATAAGTGCAGAATTTTGTAGCATAAGTGCAACTTGAAAATCTTACAAAATCTAGATGATTAAAATGTAATTTGTACATTACCTGATGAGATAATTCCCTTAGCTAGATTAGAGTATGCATTCCACCAATTTATAGTGAGGAGGAATTAACAATTTAAAATTAATACTTTGGTATTTATTAATAATTTATTGGATATTATAATATTACACTTAATTGTAAACTACTTCTTTTTCTTATATTTTTTCTCTCCCTCTCTTACCACATACATGCAGGTATTTCTATATTTATATACAAAGAACAAATAGTCACAAACAAATATCAGTCATGAAGCAATTAAGCAAAAAAAGTGCTGGCAAAAGACTTCCCAGAGAGATAATCTTGCCTCTAACACTTACTGCTGGGTAACCATGGGCAATGTATTAATTTTTTTCTTAATTTTCCTTTTTAAAAAAAATCTGTGAAACAAGAATGGCAATAACTACCTCATAAGATTGTTCTGAAGATTAAATGTAGCAATTCCAGCAAACCCTGAGAGCTATGTCTGCCTCATAGTGGGCATTTAAAAATGATGTAAGTTACTATTGTTCCATAGATTTTATTCTATTTTTTAATCCATCTCTTCTGATGTCTATTTAAAATACTGAGCTACGCCCACCAGGGCGGGCGGGGCCAGGAGCTGAGGCTCGGGCTTCAGTCGGATCCCAGGGAAAGGTCTGGAGTTGGCAGAGTGAAGACAGCTTGAAGCGGGCTAGTGCGCCACGGCTGGCCGGGGGGGAGTTCGGGAGAAGTCCGGAGCTGCCGAAGAGGCAAGAGACCTTTTCCTCCCTCTTTGCTGCCTGGGCGCGAGGAGAGGGGATTTAGTGCGCCACTTAAAGGAGCCCTAGAAGCGGGCGTGGAGCTGCCGAAGAGACAAGAGACTTTTTCTTGCCTCTTTGCTTCCTCGGATGTGAGGTGAAGGGATTAAGAGCACCGCGTAGAGGAGCTCCAGAAACGGGCGCGAGCCGCGGCTGTCGGCACGGACAGTAGAGACGGGTGTCGGACGCTAAGGTTGCTGCTGCCACCACCAAGAGGCCTGTGTGTGAGCACAGGTCACTCTCCACACCGGCCCTCCCAGGAGCCCGTGCAGTCCGCCACTGCCGGGGTCCCGGGATACAGGGACAGCTTCCCCGGGAGAACGCACGGCGCGCCTTGGGCCTGTGCAGCGTCATGTCGGCCTCTGCTGCCGCGGACTCGCCCCGCCCCCATGCCACTCCCTCCCCCCAGCCTGAGTGAGCTGGTGCCCCCGAATCAACTGCTCCTTTAACATCGTCCTGTCTGAGCGAAGGGCAGTCGCCCTCGGACAACCTACACACAGAGGCGGGACCAAGTCCAAAGCTGAAACCCAGGAGCTGTGCGAACAGAGAGGAGAGGGGGAGGTCTCTCCCAGCAGCCTCAGAAGCGGCGGATTAAAGCTCCACAATCAACTTGAAGTGCCCTGCATCTGTTGAAAACCTGAATAGACAACGAATCATCCCAAGTTGAGGAGGTGGACTTTTGGGAGCAAGATATACTATTATTTGCCCCTTTTTTTTTCTTTTTGTGAGTGTGTATGTGTGTGCTGCTGTGTGAGATTTTGTCTGTATAGCTTTGCTTGCACCATTTCTCCTAGGGTTAGACTGACCCATTTTTCTGTTTTTTTGTTTTTAAAGGAAATTTTTCTTCTTAATAATTATTTTTATTTTAATAACTATACTTTATACTACTCTGTCTTCTCCCTTTCTTTCTTCCTTCCTTTCTTCCCTCCTTCCCTCCTTTCTTCCTTCCTTACCCCTTCTTTCCTCCCTTCCTCTCTTCCTTCCTCCCTTTCTTCCTCTGCACCTTCCTTCCTTCCTTTCTTGCTTCCTTCCTTCATTTCTTCCTTCCTTTCTTCCTTCCTTCCCTCCCTCCCTCCTTCCTTCCTTTTCTTTCCTCTCTATATATTCTACCTTTTATTTTGAGCCGTGTGGATTAAAGGTTCATGGCGCCCCAGTCAGGCACCAGGGCGGTGTCCCTGAGGTGGGAGAACCAACCTCAAGACACTAGTCCAAAAGAGACCTCCGAGCTCCACGTAATATCAGACGGCGAAAATCTCCCAGAGATCTCCATCTCAACACCTAGACCCAGATTCACTCAAGGACCAGCAAAGAACAGTGCTGGACACCCTATCACCAACAAAGAGCAAGACAGGTCTACAGCCCCATCCATTAGCAGAGAGGCTGCCTAAAATCATAATAAGGTTACCAACATCCCCAAACACACCACCAGACGAGGACCTGCCCACCAGAAAGACAAGATCCAGCCTCATCCACCAGAACAGAGGCACTAGTCCCCCAAACCAGGGAATCTACTCAACCCACTGAACCAACCTTAGCCACTGGGGACAGCCACCAAAAACAACAGGAAATACGAACCTGCAGCGTGCAAAAAGGAGACCTCAAACATAGTAAGATAAGCGAAATGAGAAGACAGAAAAACACACAACAGATGAAGGAACAAGATAAAAACACACCAGACCTAACAGATGAAGAGGTAATAGCCAATCTACCTGAAAGAGAATTTAGAATAATGATGGTGAAGATGATGCAAAATCTTGGGAATAGGATAGACAATTTGCAAGAAACAGTTAACAGGGACCTAGAAGAAATAAAGAGGAAGCAAGTAACGATGAGCAACACAATAAATGAAATGAAAAATACTCTAGATGGGATCAATAGCAGAATAACTGAGGCAGAAGGACGGATAAGTGACCTGGAAGATAAAATAGTAGAAATAACTACTGCAGAGCAGAAGAAAGAAAAAAGAATGAAAAGAACTGAGGACAGTCTCAGAGACCTCTGGGACAACATTAAACGCACCAACATTCGAATTATAGGGGTCCCAGAAGAAGAAGAGAAAAAGAAAGGGACTGAGAAAATATTTGAAGAGATTATAGTGGAAAACTTCCCTAATATAGGAAAGGAAATAGTCAGTCAACTCCAGGAAGCACAGAGAGTTCCATACAGGATAAACCCAAAGAGAAACACGCCGAGACACATAATAATCAAACTGTCAAAAATTAAATACAAAGAAAACATATTAAAAGCAGCAAGGGAAAAACAACAAATAACACACAAGGGAATCCCCATAAGGTTAACATCTGGTCTTTCAGCAGAAACTCTACAAGCCAGAAGGGAGTGGCAGGACATATTTAAAGTGATTAAGGAAAAAAACCTACAACCAAGATTACTCTACCCAGCAAGGATCTCATTCAGATTTGATGGAGAAATTAAAAACTTTACAGACAAGCAAAAACTGAGAGAGTTCAGCACCACCAAACCAGCTCTACAACAAATCCTAAAGGAACTTCTCTAGGCAAGAAACACAAGAGAAGGAAAAGACCTAAAAGAACAACCCGAAACAATTAAGTAAATGGTAAAGGAACATACATATCGATAATTACCTTAAATGTAAATGGATTAAATGCTCCCACCAAAAGACACAGACTGGCTGAATGGATACAAAAACAAGACCCATATATATGCTGTCTACAAGAGACCCACTTCAGACCTAGGGACACATACAGACTGAAAGTAAGGGGATGGAAAAAGATATTCCATGCAAATGGAAATCAGAAGAAAGCTGGAGTAGCAAATCTCATATCAGACAAAATAGACTTTAAAATAAAGACTATTACAAGAGACAAAGAAGGACACTACATAATGATCAAGGGATCGATCCATGAAGAAGATATAACAATTGTAAATATTTATGCACCCAACATAGGAGCACCTCAATACATAAGGCAAATACTAACAGCCTTAAAAGGGGAAATCGACAGTAACACAATTATAATGGGGGACTTTAACACCCCACTTTCACCAATGGACAGATCATCCAAAATGAAAATAAATAAGGAAACACAAGCTTTAAATGATACATTACACAAGATGGACTTAATTGATATTTATAGGACATTCCATCCAAAAACAACAGAATACACATTTTTCTCAAGTGCTCATGGAACATTCTCCAGGATTGATCATATATTGGGTCACAAATCTAACCTTGGCAAATTTAAGAAAATTGAAATCGTATCAAGTATCTTTTCCGACCACGCTATGAGACTAGATATCAATTATAGGAAAAGATCTGTAAAAAATACAAACACATGGAGGCTAAACAATACACTACTTAATAACGAAGTGATCACTGAAGAAATCAAAGAGGAAATCAAAAAGTACTTAGAAACAAATGACAATGGAGACACAACGACCCAAAACCTATGGGATACAGCAAAAGCAGTTCTAAGAGGCAAGATTATAGCAATACAATCATACCTTAAGAAACAGGAAACATCTCGAATAAACAACCTAACTTTGCACTTAAAGCAATTAGAGAAAGAAGAACAAAAAACCCCCAAATTTAGCAGAAGGAAAGAAATCATAAAGATCAGATCAGAAATAAATGAAAAAGAAATGAAGGAAACAATAGCAAAGATCAATAAAACTAAAAGCTGGTTCTTTGAGAAGATAAATAAAATTGATAAACCATTAGCCAGACTCATCAAGAATAAAAGGGAGAAGACTCAAATCAATAGAATTAGAAATGAAAAAGGAGATGTAACAACTGACACTGAAGAAATACAAAGGATCATGAGAGATTACTACAAGCAACACTATGCCAATAAAATGGACAACCTGGAAGAAATGGACAAATTCTTAGAAATGCACAACCTGCCGAGACTGAACCAGGAAGAAATAGAAAATATGAACAGACCAATCACAAGCACTGAAATTGAAACTGTGATTAAAAATCTTCCAGCAAACAAAAGCCCAGGACCAGATGGCTTCACAGGCGAATTCTATCAAACATTTAGAGAAGAGCTAACACCTATCCTTCTCAAACTCTTCCAACAGATAGCAGAGGGAGGAACACTCCCAAACTCATTCTATGAGGCCACCATCACCCTGATACCAAAACCAGACAAAGACGTCACAAAGAAAGAAAACTACAGGCCAATATCACTGATGAACATAGATGCAAAAATCCTCAACAAAATATTAGCAAACAGAATCCAACAGCACATTCAAAGGACCATACACCATGATCAAGTGGGGTTTATCCCAGGAATGCAAGGATTCTTCAATATACGCAAATCAATCAACGTGATACATCATATCAACAAACTGAAGGAGAAAAACCATATGATCATCTCAATAGATGCAGAGAAAGCTTTTGACAAAATTCAACACTCATTTATGATAAAAACCTTGCAGAAAGTGGGCATAGAGGGAACTTTCCTCAACATAATAAAGGCCATATATGACAAACCCACAGCTAGCATCGTTCTCAATGGTGAAAAACTGAAACCATTTCCACTAAGATCAGGAACAAGACAAGGTTGCCCACTCTCACCACTCTTATTCAGCATAGTTTTGGAAGTTCTAGCCACAGCAATCAGAGAAGAAAAAGAAATAAAAGGAATCCAAATAGGAAAAGAAGAAGTAAAGCTGTCACTGTTTGCAGATGACATGATACTATACATAGAGAATCCTAAGGATGCTACCAGAAAACTACTAGAGCTAATCAATGAATTTGGTAAAGTTGCAGGATACAAAATTAATGCACAGAAATCTCTGACATTCTTATACACTAATGATGAAAAATCTGAGAGTGAAATTAAGAAAACACTCCCATTTACCATTGCAACAAAAAGAATAAAATATCTAGGAATAAACCTACCTAAGGAGACAAAAGACTTGTATGCAGAAAACTATAAGACACTGGTGAAAGAAATTAAAGATGATACAAATAGGTGGAGAAATATACCATGTTCTTGGATTGGAAGAATCAACATAGTGAAAATGACTATACTACCCAAAGCAATCTACAGATTCAATGCAACCCCTATCAAATTACCACTGGCATTTTTTACAGAACTAGAACAAAAAATTTCACAATTTGTATGGAAACACAAAAGACCACGAATAGCCAAAGCAATCTTGAGAACGAGAAATGGAGCTGGAGGAATTAGGTTCCCTGACTTCAGACTCTACTACAAGGCTACAGTAATCAAGACAATATGGTACTGGCACAAAAACAGAAATATAGATCAATGGAACAGGATAGAGAGCCCAGAGATAAACCCACACACATATGGTCACCTTATCTTTGATAAAGGAGGGAAGGATATACAGTGGAGAAAAGACCGCCTCTTCAATAAGTGGTGCTGAGAAAACTGGACAGCTACATGTAAAAGTATGAAATTAGAACAATCCCTAACACCACACACAAAAATAAACTCAAAATGGGTTAAAGACCTAAATGTAAGGCCAGACACTATCAAACTCTTAGAGGAAAACATAGGCAGAACACTATACGACATAAATCACAGCAAGATCCTTTTTGATCAACCTCCTAGAGAAATGGAAATAAAAACACAAATAAACAAATGGGACCTAATGAAACTTAAAAGCTTTTGCACAGCAAAGGATACCATAAACAAGACCAAAAGACAACCCTCAGAATGGGAGAAAATATTTGCAAATGAAGCAACTGACAAAGGATTAATTTCCAAAATTTATAAGCAACTCATGCAGCTCAATAACAAAAAAACAAACAACCCAATCCAAAAATGGGCAGAAGAACTAAATAGTCATTTCTCCAAAGAAGATATACAGATTGCTAACAAACACATGAAAGAATGCTCAACCTCATTAATCATTAGAGAAATGCAAATCAAAACTATAATGAGATATCATCTCACACCGGTCAGATTGGCAATCATCAAAAACTCTAGAAACAATAAATGCTGGAGAGGGTGTGGAGAAAAGGGAACCCTCTTGCACTGCTGGTGGGAATGTAAATTGATACAGCCGCTATGGAGAACAGTATGGAGGTTCCTTAAAAAACTACAAATAGAACTACCATACGACCCAGCAATCCCACTACTGTGCATATACCCTGAGAAAACCATAATTCAGAAAGACTCATGTACCAAAATGTTCATTGCAGCTCTCTTTACAATAGCCAGGACATGGAAGCAACCTAAGTGTCCATCAACAGATGAATGGATAAAGAAGATGTGGCACATATATACAATGGAATATTACTCAGCCATAAAAAGAAATGAAACTGAGTTATTTATAATGAGGTGGATGGACCTGGAATCTGTCATACAGAGTGAAGTAAGTCAGAAGGAGAAAAACAAATACCGTATGCTAACACATATATATGGACTCTAAGGGGAAAAAATGTCATGAAGAGATTAGTGGTAGGACGGGAATAAAACACAGACTTACTCGAGCATGGATTTGAGGATATGGGGAGGGGGAATGGTGGGCTGTGACGAAGTGGGGGAGTGGCAGGGACATATATACACTATCAAATGTAAATTAGATAGCTGGTGGGAAGCTGCTGCATAGCACAGGGAGATCACCTCTGTGCTTTGTGACCGCCTGGGGGGGTGGGATAGGGAGGGTGGGAGAGAGGGTGATGCAAGAGGGAGGAGATGTGGGAGCATGTGTGTATGTATAACTGATTTAGTTTGTTGTAGAGGGAAAACTAACACACTATTGTAAAACAATTATACTCCAATAAAGATGTTTAAAAAAATAAAAAAATTAAAAAAAAAAATAAAATACTGAGCTAAAAAAAAGTGTTATGTATTGAAATAAGAAAGTCAGGGTGAAGGAGAGAGAAAGGGATACAGAAAATAAGAGAAAGAAGGGGAGATAGGAGGGGAACAGGAGAAACTGGGTACTTCCTAAAAAAAACATAGTGAAATAAGTTTCCACTTCTGGAAAATGGAGTAGATTTACTTTAGCCTATTTCTTCGGCTAAGTACAGCTGAAAACCCTGGGGTGGGGGTGGAGGAATACATATATAAGAAGACTCTGAAAGGTGAAGAGAAAAGACTGACTGGCTAGCTAAGGACCTTGGGTCTTAAGAAATGACCAAGTAGTAATTTCCTGGGATTTTATTTTACTTCATATACCTCATACATGTAGCTGAATAAACCAGCAATCCAGAAATGCCAATGAGAACACAAATAAATCCCAACAAATCCTGCTTTCTATAGCCAAAAGGCCAGAAGAAAAGCAGCCTAGCAAGACAGAAAATCTTCAGACAATAACTGCTTTACCCCACCCAAATGCCACAGACACACATATTCTGTGGCCCCTTCACCACCCACAACCAGCAAAGATTGAATGGGGAGTTACGATTTCCACTATCCCACTCCAAGACCCTCCTGGGGTGCTGTTAGAGAAGCTGGGGATTTTATTCCTGCTAGGTGTTAATGAATGTCCCCCAGCCAAAGTATCCACTTGGGGAGACCACACTGTGAATCTGGACCTCCACTCTCATCCAGAAATAATGGACTGTTTTGCACTCCTCACTGGGGTGGTGCCAGAAGAGGGCTAATGGAAAATTACAACTTTCCATCACTCTCTAATGTCAAGAAGGCTATTCATCAACCTCTGTGTTATCACTGGAGGCCAAAGGGTGAAAAATAATGTGGTGCTTCTACTCTTCCCAGCCAGGGAGGTATAAGTAGAGGTTTAGCAAGAGCCAGAGCAATGAGTCTCCCACTTTGGGTGTCATTGGAGACCAAGCAGAGAAAATGGAATTCAATTCCCAACTGGAATTATAAGGAAAAAATTCCTCCTTCCATGACTAGATTGGTGTCAGATGAAGTAGGTAAAATGCAAGATTTAAAGAAGATCAGTCTTTCATAATACCCAAAAGGCACGTTTGACTCAAGAACCACTTATAATAGAAAGAAATGGAAATATATCAAAATGTATAAAAATAAAATAGACAATACCATGATGCTGGCTATGTTAGCATTATCTGACAGAGATTTTAAAGCAGCTATGATAAAAATGCTTCAATAAGCAATTACTTAAGTGCTTTAAACACAAAAATACAAATATTCAGCAAATAAATATATTCTCAACAGACAAATAGATGATATAAAAAGGAAGCAAACATAATGAAAAATAAAGTAAAGGAAAAAGCTTTGAAAGGAGCAAGAGTGAAAAGACACCTCACCTATAGGGAGAAAATTCTAAGGACATATTTCCTATCAGAAATCATGGATGGCAAAAGGAAGTGATACAGATTTTTCAAGTGCAGAAATAAAAAGCAACATCAACTCTGAAACTATACCCAGAGAAAATATTTCAGGAATTTGAAGGGAAATCAAGACTATCTCAGATGAAAGAAATTGTAGAGAATTTGTAGCCAACAGACCTACTCTAAAAGAATAGCTAAAGAAAGTTCTCTATGCAGAAAGGAAATGAAAAATTAAAAATGAATACTGGTATACCTAGAAAGAACAAGAAACACAGTAAGCAAAACTATGGGTAGATACAGTAAACTGTCTTTCTCCTCTTGAGTTTTAAAAATTATGTTTGTTGAAGCAAAAATTATAATGTCTAATGTGGTTCTAAATGTGTGTAGATAAAATATATGACATTATATTATAAATGAAAGAGAAAAGAGACATAAAAATGCAAAGTCTATACTTCACTGGTAAAATGGCAATAACAGGAGACTGTGATAAGTTAGTATATACAATGTAATACCAGAGCACCCACTAAAACCTACACCAAAAGATACACTCAAAAACATGATAGATGAATCAAAGTGGAATTCCACAGATCTTTCCTGGATAACTGAATCTCTATTCCTGGATTCTGTTGAGATGGTTGATTGGATCCATGACTCACACCCATAATCTTTGTAGCAAATATGATCATACCCTTGTTGTTCTCTCCAGAATATGCTTTGTCACTTTTTTGTGATATCAATAAGCTGAAATTTTTCAAAATTGAGCTCTGATTCATTTCTGCTTAACAATTGCTTATTTAATTAATCTCCTTTCTCTTGCATTTTACTATAAGCAACAAGGAGAAACAAGACCACACCTTCAATACATTATTTAGAAATCTCCTCAACTAAACATCCAAGTTCATCACTTACAAGTTTTATTTTACACACAATTTGGCCAAGCTGTTTTCCATTATAACAAGGACATCCCCTTTACTATAGTTTCCTATAACATGATTCTCAATTCTGTCTGTTACATCACTGGAAGCATGTTTATTGTTTATATTTCTATCTACAACATTCTGTTCATGATGATATAGGCATTCTCTAACATGATAAAAGCTTTCTCTACATCAATCTACCTGATAAAGTGTTCAAGGTAATGGTCATAAAGGTGTTCAACAAAGTTGAAAGAAGAATGGATGAGCACAGTGAGAAGATTAAAAAAGAGTTAGGTAATATAAAGAACCAAACCCAAAATCTCAAGTTAAAAATTAGGATGTTTTAAGAGACCTCTGTGACAACACCAAAAGTATGGAAATTCACATTATAAGGGTCCCAGAAGAAGAAAAGAAAGACAAATATCAGATAACTATTTTAAGAAATAATAAATGAAAACTTTCTTAATCTGGGAATGAAATAGATATCCAGGTCCAGGAAGCACAGAGTATCCCAAACCCAAAGAAGTCCACATGAAGACACGTTGTAATTAAAATGGCAAAAGTTAAAGTCTTAAAAGCAGCAAGAGAAAAGTAACTAGTTATGTACAAGGGGACTCTCACTGGACTTTTCAGCAGAAAATTTGCAGATCAGACAGGAGTGGCACAATTTATTCAAAGTGATAAAAGGAAAACAATATATAACCAAGATTACCTGGCCAGGCTATCACTCACATGTAAAGGAGTGATAAAGAGTTTTAAAAACAAGCAAAACCTAGAAGAGCTTAGCACCATTTACTGGCTTTAAAAGAAAGGTTAAAGTGGCTTCTCTAAGCAGAAAAGACCACAACTGGAAATATAACAATTATGAAAGGAAAAATCTCACTGATAAAGGTATATATATATATAGTAAAGGTAAAGTTAAAGCCACTTATAAAGCTAGTCAGAAGTTTAAAAGACAGAAGTAGTAAAATCAACTATATCTGCGATAACTAGTTAAGTAATACACAAAACAAAAAGATATAACATATGATATCAAAAACATTAAACTTGTGGGGGAATAAAAAGGCAAGGTTGTTAAAAGGCATTCAAATGTAAAAATCAGCAACTTATGATCATACCCTTGTTGTTCCCTCCAGAATATGCTTTGTCACTTTTTTGTGATATCGATAAGCTGACATTTTTCAAAATTGAGCTCTGATTCATTTCTGCTTAACAATTGCTTATTTAATTAATATCCTTTCTCTTGCATTTTACTCATTCATCATGAGAGAGAATGGCAGAGGAGTGAGACACAGAGATCACCTTCCCACTCACAGATGCATCGGAGGTGCATCTGCATGTGGAGCTGCTCCTATGGAGCACCTGCTGAGCACTGGCAGAGGATCTCAGACATCCCAAAAGGCGGGAGGCACCCCACCTACCTGGGTAGGGAAGGAGAGAAGGGAGTGAACAGAGATGGAAGAATGGGGGCAGGACCTGCACCAGTGAAATGGAGCTGTGGGGGAGGAGGGCTTTCTACACACAGGAGGCCCCTTCGTGGGCGAGGACTGCAGGTGGCAGAGGGGGGAGCCACGGAGGGGAGCGCAGCCACAGGGTGTGGAGGGCAAAGCGGAGAGATTCCCCCACAGAGGATGGGTGCAGACCAGCACTCACCAGCCTGAGAGGCTTGTCTGCTCACCCGCCGGGGCGGGCAGGGGCTGGGAGCTGAACTTTGAGCTTCAGTCGGATCCCAGGGAGAAGTCTGGAGTTGGCAGAGTGAAAACAGCCTGAAGGGGTTACTGCACCACGGATAGCTGGGAGTAGTCTGGAGCTGCCAAAGAGGCAAGAGACCTTTTCTTCCCTCTTTGCATCCTGGTGCGTGAGGAGAGGGGTTTAAGCACACCATGTAAAGGAGTTCCAGAAATGGGAGTAAGCCGCGGCTGTCGGCGTGGTCAAGAGAGACGTGTGTGGGATGCTAGGGTTGCTTCTGCCACCACCAAGAGGCCTGTGTGCGAGCACAGGTCACTCTCCACACCTCCCCTCCCAGGAGCCTGTGCAACCCACCACTGCCAGGGTCCCGGGATCCAGGGACATCTTCCCCGGGAGAACACGTGGCACACCTCGGGCCAGTGCAGCCTCACGCCGGCCTCTGCCACTGCAGGCTCACTCCAACTCCATTCCCCTCCCTCCCCATGGCCTGTGCCAGAGCCCCCGAGTCAGCTGCTCTTTTAACCCCGTGCTGTCTGAGTGAAGAGCAGACGCCCTCGGATGACCTATGCGCAGAGGCGGGGCCGAGTCAAAAGCTGAATCCCAGGAGCTGTGAGAACAAAGAGGAGAGGGGGAGGTCACACCCAGGAGCCTCAGAAGCAGAGGATTAAAGCTCCACAATCAACTTGAAGTGCCCTGCATAACTGGAAAACCTGAATAGACAGCGAAATATCCCAAATTGAGGAGGTGGACATTGGGAGCAAGATATATTATTATTTTCCCCTTTTTTTCTCTTTTTGAGTGTGTATGTGTGTGCTACTGTTTGAAATTTTGTCTGTATAGCTTTGCTTTCACCATTTGTCCTAGGGTTCTGACTGACCCGTTTTGGTGGCGGGATTTTTTGTTTTGTTTTGCTTTGTTTTTTATAAAATTTTTCTTCTTAAAATTATTTTTTATTATAATAACTATATTTATCCTATGTTATTTTGTCTTCTTCCTTTCTTTCTCCCTTTCTTCCTTTCTTCCTTCCTTCCTTCCTTCCTCCATTCTTTCCTCCCTTCATTCCTTCCTTCCTTCCTTCCTCACTTTCTTCCTCCCTTCCTTCCTCTCTTCCTACCTCCCTTTCTTCCTCTCTTCCTTCGTTCCTTCCTTCCTTCCTTTCTTGCTTTCTTCCTTCTGTCATTTCTTCCTTCTTTCCTTCTTTCTTATTTCCTCCCATCCTTTCATCATTCCTTCCTTCCTTCCTTCCTTCCTTCCTTTCTATTTTTTCTCCCTTTTATTTTGATCCATGTGGATTAAAGGCTCTTGACACTCCAGCCAGGCATCAGGGCTGTCTCTCTGAGGTGGGAGAACCAACCTCAGGACACTGGTCCAAAAGAGACCTCCCAGCTCCATGCAATATCAAATGGAGAAAATCTCCCAGAGATCTCCATCTCAACACCAAGACCCAGCTTCACTCAACGACCAGCAAGCTACAGTGCTGGACACCCTATGCCCAACAAATAGAAAGACAAGACTGCAGCCCCATCCATTAGCAGAGAGGCTGCCTAAAATCATAAAAAGGCTACCAGCAACCCAAAACACACCACCAGACGTGGACCTGCCCACCAGAAAGACAGATCCAGCCTCATCCACAAGAACACAGACACTAGTCCCCCCAACCAGGAAACCTACTCAACCCACTGAACCAACCTTAGCCACTGGAGACAGTCACAAAAAAAAAGGAGGAACTACAAACCTGAAGCCTGCAAAAAGGAGACCCCAAACACAGAAAGAAAAATGAAATGACAGAAGAACACACAGTAGATAAAGGAGCAAGGTAAAAACCCACCAGACCTAACAAATGAAGATGAAATAGGCAGTCTACCTGAAAAAGAATTCAGAATAATGATAGGAAATATGATCCAAAATCTTGGAAATAGAATAGACAAAATGCAAGAAACATTAAACAAGGACCTAGAAGAAATAAAGAGGAAGCAAGCAACGATGAGCAACACAATAAATGCAATTAAAAATACTCTAGATGGGATCAATAGCAGAACAACTGAGGCACAAGAACAGATAATTGACCTGGAAGATAAAATAGTGGAAGTAACTACTGCAGAGCAGAATAAAGAAAAAAGAATGAAAAGAACTGAAGACACTCTCATAGACCTCTGGGACAACACTAAATGCACCAACATTCGAATTATAGGGGTCCCAGAAGAAGAAGAGAAAAAGAAAGGGACTGAGAAAATATTTGAAGAGATTATAGTTGAAAACTTCCCTAATATAGGAAAGGAAATAGTCAATCAAGTCCAGGAAGCACAGAGAGTCACATACAGGATAAATCCAAGGAGAAACATGCCAAGAGACATAATAATCAAACTGTCAAAAATTAAATACAAAGAAAACATATAAAAAGCAACAAGGGAAAAACAGCAAATAACACAGTAGGGAATCCCAATAAGGTTAATATCTAATCTTTCAGCAGAAACTCTGCAAGCCAGAAGGGAGTGGCAAGACTTAATTAAACTGATGAAGGAAAAAAAACCTACAACCAAGATTCCTCTATCCAGCAAGCATCTCATTCAGATTTGATGGAGAAATTAAAACCTTTACAGACAAGCAAAAGCTGAGAGAGGTAACTGCCAGCAAACCAGCTTTACAACAAATGCTAAAGGAACTTCTCTAGGCAAGAAACACAAGGGAAGCAAAAGACCAACAAGAACAAACCCAAAACAATTAAGTAAATGGTAATATGAATGTACATATCGATAATTACCTTAAATGTAAATGATTTAAATGCTCCAACCAAAAGACAAAGACTGGGTGAATGGATAAAAAAAAAAACAGGACTCATATATCTGCTGTCTACAAAAACCCACTTCAGACCTAGGGACACATACAGACTGAAAGTGAGGGGATGGAAAAAGATATTACCTGCAAATGGACATTGAAAGAAAGCTGGAGTAGCAATTCTCATATCAGACAAAATAGACTTTAAAATAAAAACTATTACAAGAGACAAAGAAGGACACTACATAAAGATCAAGGGATCCATCCATGAAGAAGATATAACAATTGTAAATATTTATGCACCCAACATAGAAGCACCTCAATGCATATGGAAAATAATAACAGCCATAAAAGGGGAAATCGACAGTAAGAGAATCATAGTAGGGGATTTTAACACCCCACTTTCACCAATGGACAGATCATCCAAAATAAAAATAAATAAGGAAACACAAGCTTTAAATGATACATTACACAAGATGGACTTAATTGATATTTATAGGAAATTCCAATCAAAAACAACAGTATACACATTTTTCTTAAGTGCTCATGGAACATTCTCCAGGATAGATCATACATTGGGTCACAAAACTAGCCTTGGTAAATTTAAGAAAATTGAAATCGTATCAAGTATCTTTTCTGACAACAACACTATGAGACTAGATATGAATTAATGGAAAAGATATGTAAAAAATACAAACACATGGAGGCTAAACAATACACTATTTAATAATGAATTGATCACTGAAGAAATCAATGAGGAAATCAAAAAATACTTAGAAACAAATGACAATGGAGACACGAATACCCAAACTTATGGTATGCAGCAAACGCAGTTCTAAGAGGGAAGTTTATAGCAATACAATCCAACGTTAAGGAACAGGAAACATCTCGAATAAACAACATAAGTTTGCACGTAAAACAATTAGATAAAGAACAAAAAAACCCCCAAATTTAGCAGAAGGAAAGAAATCATACTGATCAGATCAGAAATAAATGAAAAAGAAATGAAGGAAATGATACCAAAGATCAATAGATCTAAAAGCTGGTTCTTTGAGAAGATACATAAAACTGATAAAACATTAGCCAGACTCATCAAGAAAAAAAAGGGGAAAGACTCAAATCAATAGAATTAGAAATGAAAAAGGTGACGTAACAACTGACACTGAAAAAATACAAAAGATTATTAGAGATTACTACAAGCCACTGTATGCCAACAAAATGGAAAACCTGGAAGAAATGTACAAATTCTTAGAAATGCACAACTTGCCAAGACTGAACCAGGAAGAAAGAGAAAATATGAACAGACCAATCACAAGCACTGAAATTGAAACTGTGATTACAAATCTTCCAACAAACAAAAGCCAGGACCAGATGGCTTCACAGGCGAATTCTATCAAACATTTAGAGAAGAGCTAACACCTATCCATCTCAAAGTCTTCCAAAAGTTAGCAGAGGGAGGAACACTTCTAAACTCATTCTATGAGGACACCATAACCCTGATACCAAAACCAGACAAAGATGTCAAAAGAAAGAAAACTGCAGACCAATATCACTGTTGAACATAGATGCAAAAATTCTCAACAAAATACTAGCAAACAGAATCTAGCAGCACATTAAAAGGATCATACACCATGATCAAGTGGGGTTTATTCCAGGAATGCAAGGATTCTTCAATATACGCAAAATAATCAATGTGATACACCATATCAACAAACTGAAGAAGAAAAACCATATGATCATCTCAATAGATGCAGAGAAAACTTTTGACAAAATTCAACACCGATTTATGACAAAAACCCTGCAGGAAGTAGGCATAGAGTGAAATTTCCTCAACATAATAAAGGCCATATATGACAAACCCACAGCCAGCATGGTTCTCAATGGTGAAAGACTGAAACCATCTCCACTAAGATCAGGAACAAGACAAGGTTGCCCACTTTAACAACTCTTATTCCACATAGTTTTGGAAGTTCTAGCCACAGCAATCAGAAGAAAAAGAAATAAAAGGAATCCAAATCGGAAAAGAAGAAGTAAAGCTGTCACTGTTTGCAGATGATATGATACTATACATGGAGAATCCTAAGGATGCTACCAGAAAACTACTAGATCTAATCAATGAATTTGGTAAAGTAGCAGGATAAAAAATTGATGAACAGAAATCTCTGGCATTCTTATACACTAATGATGAAAAATCTGAAAAGTAGATTAAGAAAACACTCCCATTTACCATTGCAACAAAAAGAATAAAATATCTAAGAATGAACCTACTTAAGGAGAAAAAAGACCTGCATGCAGAAAACTATCAGACACTGATGAAAGAAATTAAAGATGATACAAATAGGTGGAGAAATATACCATGTTCTTGGACTGGAAGAATCAACATTGTGAAAATGACTCTACTACAAAAAGCAATCCACAGATTCAGTGCAATCCCTATCAAACTATCATTGGTATTTTTTACAGAACTAGAACAAAGAATTTCACAATTTGTATGGAAACACAAATGAACCCGAAGAGCCAAAGCAATCTTGAGAAAGAAAAATGGAGCTGAAGGAATCAGGCTTCCTGACTTCAGACTATACTAAAAAGCTATGGTAATCAAGACAATATGGTACTGGAACAAAAACAGAAATATAGATCTGTCAAACAGGATAGAAAGCCCAGAGATAAACCAACACACATATGGTCA
Organism: Kogia breviceps; assembly: GCF_026419965.1. Taxonomy (NCBI): domain Eukaryota; kingdom Metazoa; phylum Chordata; class Mammalia; order Artiodactyla; family Physeteridae; genus Kogia; species Kogia breviceps. The sequence goes on from NC_081330.1 coordinate 54,977,053, forward strand.
CCTTATCTTTGATAAACAATGGAAGGATATACAGTGGAGAAAAGACAGCCTCTTCAATAAGTGGTGCTGGGAAAACTGGACAGCTACCTGTAGAAGTATGAAATTAGAACACTCCCTAACACCATACACAAAAATAAACTCAAAATGGGTTAAAGACCTAAATGTAAGGCCAGACACTATCAAACTCTTAGAGGAGAACATAGGCAGAACACTCTATGACATCAATCACAGCAAGGTACTTTTTGACCCACCTCCTAGAGAAATGGAAATAAAAACAAAAATAAACAAATGGGACCTAATGAAACTTAAAAGATTTTTCACAGCAAAGGATACCATAAACAAGATGAAAAGACAACCCTCAGAATGGGAGAAAATATTTGCAAATGAAGCAACTGACAAAGGATTAATATCCAAAATTTATAAGCAACTCATGCAGCTCAATAACAAAAAAACAAACAACCCAATCGAAAAATGGGCAGAAGAACTAAATAGACATTTCTCCAAAGAAGATATACAGATTTCCAACAAACACATGAAAAAACGTTTGACATCATTAATCATTAGAGAAATGTAAATCAAAACTACAATGAGGGCTTCCCTGGTGGCGCAGTGGTTGAGAATCCGCCTGCTGATGCAGGAGACACGGGTTCGTGCCCTGGTCCGGGAAGATCCCACATGCCGTGGAGCACCTAAGCCCGTGAGCCATGGCCGGAGCCTGTGCTCTGCAACGGGAGAGGCCACAACAGTGAGAGGCCCGCATACTGCAAAAAAAAAAAAAAAAAAAAAAAAAAAAAAAAAACTACAATGAAATATCATCTCACACCAGTCAGAATGGCCATCATCAAAAACTCTAGAAACATTAAGTGCTGGAGAGAGTGTGGTGAAAAGAGAACTCTCTTGCACTGCTACTGGGAATATAAATTGATACAGCCACTATGGAGAACAGTATGGAGGTTCCTTAAAAAACTACAGATAGAACTACCATACGACCCCACAATCCGACTACTGAGCATATACCCTGAGAAGACCATAATTCAAAAAGAGTCATGTACCAAAATATTCATTGTAGCTCTCTTTACAATAGCCAGGACATGGAAGCAACCTAAGTGTCCAGCAACAGATGAATGGATTAAGAAGATGTGGCACTTATATACAATGGAATATTACTCAGCCATAAAAAGAAATGAAACTGAGTTATTTGTAATGAGGTGGATAGACCTGGAGTCTGTCATACAGAGAAAAGTAAGTCAGAAGGAGAAAATCAAATACCGTATGCTAACACATATATATGGAATCTAAGAAAAAAATGTCATGAAGAGATTAGTGGTAGGATGGGAATAAAACACAGACCTACTAGAACATGGACTTGAGGATATGGGGAGGGGGAAGGTTAAGCTGTGATGAAGGGAGAGAGTGGCATGGACATATATACACTACCAAATGTAAAATGTATAGCTAGTGGGAAGCAGCTGCATAGCACAGGGAGATCAGCTCTGTGCTTTTTGACCACCTAGAGGGGTGGGATAGGTAGGGTGGGAGGGAGGGTGATGCAAGAGGGGAGAGATATGGGAACATATGTATATGTATAACTGATTCACTTTGTTGTAAAGCAGAAACTAACACACCATTGTAAAACAGTTATACTCCAATAAAGATGTTAAAAAATATATAAATAAATAAAAATAAAATTAAAAAAATAAATGATAAAGGAAAAAATTTCATCCTGAATTAGATAGTTTTTTATATATAAACTTCATGGTAACCACAAATTTAAAAATATATATATAAATATATATAGAAAAGAATCCAAACATAACAGTAAAGATAGTCATCACATCACAATGAAAGGGAGCAAAAGTTGCAGAAAGGAGAACAAAGAACTACAAAAATAATGAGAAAACAATTAAGAAAATAACAGTTAATACATACATATTAATAATTACTTTAAATGTAAATGTACTAAATGCTCCAATCAAATGACAGTTTAGTTGAATGGATAAAATAAGACTCATATATCTGCTGCCTTCAAGAGGCTGACTTCAGATCTAATGACACACACAGATTGAAAGTGAGGGGATGGAAAAAGGTATTCCATGCAAATGGAAACAAAAAGAAACCTGGAGTAGCAATACTTCTGTCAGTCGAAATAGACTTTTAAACAAAGACTGTTAACAAGAGACAAAGGGCATTAAATCACAGTAAACGGATTGGTCCAACAAGAAGTTATAACATTGTAAATATAAGTGCACCCAACATAGGGGAACATAAATACATAAAATGATTATTAACAAACATAAAGGGAGAAAGTGACAATAAGATGATAAAAATATGGGACATTAACACCTCACTTACGTCAATGGACAGATCATGCAAATGGAAAATCAGTAAAGAAACACTGGCTTTAAAGAGCACATTAGAGTTGATGAACTTTATATATATATATATATATATATATATATATATATATATATATATATAACATTCCATCCAAAAGCAGCAATATACACATTCTTTTCAAGTGCACATGGAAAATTCTCCAAGATAGAGAACACTCTAGGCCACAAAACAAGTCTAAATAAATTTAAGAAGACCAATGGTAGGAGACTAGAAATCAGTTAGCAGAAAAAAAACCCCACAGAACTTGAAGAAACATAAACACATGTAGACTGAACAGTAGGCTACTAAAAAGGCAATAGAGCAATGAAGAAATAAAATGGGAAATCAGAAATCACATTGATACAAACAAAAATGAAAACACAACTCTTCAAATTATCTGGGAAGCAGCAAAAGCAGTTCTAAGATGGAATTTTATAGTAATAGAAGCCTACTTCAGGAGAAAAAAATATCAAATAAATAACCTAATCCTAAACCTAAAATAACAAGAATAAGGAAAACAAAACCCAATATTAGTAGAAGGAAAGAAATTTAAAAGATCAAAGAAAAATAAATGAAATATAGACTTAAAAATAGAAAAGATCAATGAAACTAAGAGCTGGTTCTACAAAAAGGAAAAAAAAAATTGGTAAAACTTTAGCCATACTCATCAAGAAAACATAGAGAAGGCCCAAATAAATGAAATGAGAAACAAAAGGTTAGTTAAAATAACCACCACAGAGCTACAACAAATCATAAGAGGTTACTATGAATAGCTATACCACAATTAAATGGAAAATTTAGAATCTAAGGAATTAATTACTAGAAATGTACAATCCCCCAAGACTGAAGAAGGAAGAAATAGAAAATATGAAAAGACCGATTACCAGTAACAAAATTGCATTAGTAATCAAAAACCTCCCAACAAACAAAACTCCAGGACCAGGTAGCTTCAAAAGTAAATTCCACAAAACATATAAAGGAGAGCTAACACCCATCTTTCTCAAACTATTCAAAAATTTGCATAAGAAGGAACACTTCAGAATTAATTCCCTGAGACCAGCATCACCCTGATACCAAAGCCAGACAAAGACACCACACACAGAAGAAAAGAAATTTATCAGCCAATATTCCTGATGGACATAAATGCAAAAATCCTTAACAAAATATCAGCAAATCAAATTCAATAGTACATTAAATGGATGATACACCATGATCAATGGAATTTATTACAGGGATGCAAGAATTAAATATACTCAAATCAGTCAATGTGAAACACCACATTAACAAATTTAACAATAAAAGTCATAAAATAAACTCAATCAATAGATGCATAAAAAGCTTTGAGAAAATTCAACATCCATTAAAAATAAAAATTATAACAAAAGTGAGTATAGTGGGTATAGAGGGAACAAAACTCACCATAATAAATGCCATATATGACAAGCCCACACTAATCATCATATTCAATGGTGAAAAGCTGTAAGCATTTTCTCTAAGATCAAGAAGACAAAGATGCCTAGTCTCACCACTTTTTATAGCATAGTATTGATAGTACTACCCATAGCAATCAAAGAAGAAAAAAATAAATAAAAGTAAACAAAATTTTTAGGAAGAAGTAAAACTGTCACTGTTTACAGATGACATAATACTATATATAGAAAATCCTAAAGATGACACCCAACTTTTTAAAAACTAATGAATAAATTCAGTAAAGTTTCAGGATAAAAAATTAATATACAGTAGTCTGTTGTTTCTATACACTAAAAATGAACTCTTAAAAACAGAAATTTAGAAAAACAATCCCTTTGAAAATTGAATCAAAAGAATAAAATGCCTAGGAATAATTCTAACCAGGGAGGTAAAAGACATGCACTCAAAAACTTATAAGACATTTATGAAAAAAACAGAAGATGACACAAAAATGGAAAGATATAATGTGTTAAAGGATAGGAAGAATCAACATTGTTAAAATGACCATACTACACAAGGAAATTTACAAACTCAAAGGAATCCCTACCAAAATACCAATGGCATTTTTCACAGAACTGGAACAAATAAATCTAAAATTTGTATGGAAACAACAAAGACTCCTAATAGCCAAAAGAAAATGAGAAAGAAAAACAAAGCTGTCTGTATCTCACTTCCTAGTTTCAAAATATATGATAAAGCTAAATTAATCAAAAGAGTTTGGTACTGACACAAGAACAGACACATAGATCAATGAAACAGAATAGAGAGTCCAGAAATGAACCCACATTTATATGGTCAATTAATATATGACAAAAGAGACAAGGATATAAAATGGGGAAAAGACAGTCTCTTCAAAAAATGGTGCTGGAAAAATTGGACAGCTACATGCAAAAAATCAAGGTAGACTACTTTCTCACATTATATACAAAAATAAACCCCAAATGGATTAAGTATTTAAATTTATGACCTGAAAATATAAAATTCTTAGAAGAAAAAATGTAGCATATTCTTTGACGTTGGTCTTAGAAATATTTTTAAAATACTTCTCCTCAGGCAAGGGCAACAAAAGCAAAAATAAACCAAAGTTTTTCACCAAACTAAAAAGCTTTTGCACAGCAATGGAAACTATCAGCAAAATAAAAAGTCTACCTACTGAATTAGAGAAGATATTTATATTTTTTAACATCTTTATTGGAGTATAATTGCTTTACACTGGTATGTTAGTTTCTGCTGTATAACAAAGTGAATCAGCGATACATACATCCGCATATCTCCTCTCTCTTGCATCTCCCTCCCACCCTCCCTATCCCACCCACCTAGGTGGACAAAAAGCACTGAGCTTATCTCCCTGTGCTATGCAGCCGCTTCCCACTAGCGATTTGACATTTGGTAGCGTATATATATCCATGCAATTATGGCACTTCATCTCAGCTTACCTTTCCCCTCCCTGTGTCCTCAAGTCCATTCTCTATGTCTGCATCTTTATTCCTCTCCTGCTTCTAGGTTCTTCAGAACCTTTTTTTTTTGTTAGATTCCATATATATGTGTTACATATGATATTTGTTTTTTGCTTTCTGACTTACTTCACTCTGTAGGCCCATCCACCTCACGACAAATAACTCAATTTTGTTTCTTTTTATGGCTGAGTAATGATCCATTGTATATATGTGCATATCTTCTTTATCCATTCATCTGATGATGGACACTTAGGTTTCTTCCATGTCCTGGCTATTGTAAATAGCACTGCAATTAATATTGTGGTACATGACTCCTTTTGAATTACGGTTTTCTCAGGGTGTATGTCCAGTAGTGGGATTAATGGGTTGTATGGTAGTTCTATTTTTAGTTTTTTGAGGAACCTCCATACAATTCTCCATAGTGGCTGTATCAGTTTACATCTCCACCAACAGTGCAAGAGTGTTCGCTTTTCTCCACACCCTCTCCAGCATTCATTGTTTGTAGATTTTTTGATGATGGCCATTCTGACTGGTGTGAGGTGATACCTCATTGTAGCTTTGATTTGAATTTCTCTAATGATAATGATGCTGAGAATCCTTTCATGTGTTTGTTGGAAATCAGTATATCCACTTTGGAGAAATGTTTATTTAAGTCTTCTGCCCATTTTTAGATTAGGTTGGGTTTTTCTTTTTTTTTGATATTGAGCTGCATGAACTGCTTGTATATTTTGGAGATTAATCCTTTGTCGGTTGCTTAGTTTGCAAATATTTTCTCCCAATCTGATGGCTGTCTTTTCATTTTGTTTATAGTTTCCATTGCTGTGCAAAAACTTTTATATGTTTCCTTAGGTCCAATTTGTTTACTATTTTAAATTTCCATTTCTCTAGGAGGTGGTTGAAAAGGGATCTTGCTGTGATTTATGTCATAGAATGCTCTGCCTATGTTTTCCTCTAAGAGTTTTATAGTGTCCATTCTTATAGTTAGGTCTCTAATCCATTTTGAGTTTAGTTTTGTGTACGGTGTTAGACAGTGTTCTCATTTCATTTTTTTACATGTAGCTGTCCAGTTTTCCCAGCACCAATTATTGAAGAGGCTGTCTTTTCTCCATTCTATGTTCTTGCCTCCTGTATCAAAGATAAGGTGACCATATGTGTGTGGGTTTATCTCTGGGTTTCTATCCTGTTTGATGGATCTATATTTCTGTTTTTGTTCCAGTACTATATTGTCTTGATTACTGTAGCTTTCTAGTATAGTCTGAAGTCTTGGAGCCTGCCTCCTCCAGATCCATTTTACTTTCTCAAGATTGCTTTGGTTATTTGGGGTCTTCTGTGTTTCCATACAAATTGTGAAATTTTTTGTTCTAGTTCTGTGAAAAATGCTGTTGGTTATTTGATTGGGATTACATTGAATCTGTAGTTTGCTTTGGGTAGTAGTCATTTTCACAACGTTGATTCTTCCAATACAATACCATGCATATCTCTCCATCTGTTTGCATCATCTTTAATTTCTTTCATCAGTGTCTTACTGTTATCTGCATACAATTGTTTAGTCTCCTTAGGTAGGTTTATTCTTAGGTATTTTATTATCTTTGTTACAATGGTAAATTGGAGTGTTTCCTTAATTTCTCTTTCATGTTTTTCATCATTAGTATATAGGAATGCAAGAGATTTCTCTGCATTAATTTTTTATTCTGCTACTTTACCAAATTCTTTGACTAGTTTTAATAGTTTTCTGGTAGCATCTCTAGGATTCTCAATGTATAGTATCATGTCATCTGCAAACAGTTACACTTTTACTTCTAGAGAACATATTTTTAAAAGATATTTCCAATAAGTGGTTAATATCTAAAATACACAATGAATTCGTATAACTCAATATCAAAAAACTCCCAAATAAATAGTTTAGTAAATGTACAGAGGACCTGAATGGATATTTTTCCAAAGAAGACATACAGTCAACAGACACCTAAAAAGATGCTCACATTACTAATCATCAGGAAAATGCAAATCAAAACCACAATATAATATCACCTCACACCTGTCAGAGTGCATATTACTTAAAAAACAACAAGTAACAAATGTTGAGGATGTGGAGAAATGGGAATCCTCTTGCACTGCTGGTTGGACTGTTAATTTGTGTGGCCACCATGGATAACATTATGGAAGTTTCTCTAACAATTAAAAATAGACCTACTATATGATTCATCAATTCCTCTTTCTGGAATTTTTCTCATGATAATTAAAACACTATTTCAAAATGATATATGCACTCCTATGTTCAGTGCAACATTATTTACAATTGCTAAAGTATGGATGCAACCTAAGTGCCCAATGATACATGAATGGATTATCATATTATATATATATATATATATATATATATATATATATACACACAATGGAATATAACTCAGTGATAAAATGTGTAAAATCTTGCCTTTTGCAACAACATATATGAGACTAAATTGTATTATGCTAAGGGAAATAACTCAGAGAAAGACAAATACCATATTATCTCACTTATACATGGAATCTAAAAAAAAAATAAGAAAGCAAAAAACCCCACCAAAATCAAATTAACAAAAAACAAAACAGAAACAGCCTCATAGATACTGAAGACAAAATGTTGGTTGACAGAGGGAAGGTGTTTGAAGGAATGAGTAAAATAGGTGAGGGAGGTTAAGAAATACATACTTCAAGTTATAAAATAAATGATGCAGGGGTTGGTAATGTATTCATACAGTTTAGGGAATATAGTCAATATTATTGTAATAAATCTGGAGACAGATGGTAACAGACTTATTGCAGTGATCATTTTGTAATGTGTAAAAATACTGAATTAATATGTTCTACCTTTGAAACTAATATAATATTGTAAGTCAACTACAGCTGAATAACAAAGAATAAAATAACTGAAAAGGGAAATCAAAAATATCTCAGAACAATAAAAATTGGAAACACAATAAATCAGAACTTAAAGAATGCTGCAAAAGCAGTTCTAAGAATAAAGATTATAGTAATAATGCCTACATTTTAAAAGTAAGATCTCATGTAAATAACCTACATTTACACCTCAGGAACCTAGAAAAATAATAATTTCAAAGTTATGAGAAAGAAGAAAATGACAAAGATCAAACTAGAAACAAATAAAATAGAGACCAGAAAAAAATATTTGAAAAGGTCAATGAAGCAGAGAACTGTTTTTCTTTGAAAAGATAAAAAATATTGGCAAAATTTTTACAAGACTAAGTATATGAAAAAGAGATGACTCAAATACATGAAATCAGAATTGAAAGAGAAGACATTGGAGATGATTTCATAGAAGTACAAGGGATTGTAAGAGACTACTATGAATATATGTCCACAAATTGTTTAACACGAAAGAAATAAATATATTCCTAGAAATATAAAACCTACGAAAACTGAATCAGGAAGAAACAGAAAATCTGAATAGACCAGTAATGGGTAAGAATATTGAATCAGTAATTAAAAACTTCCTAACACAGAAAAGCCCAGGAACAGAAGGTTTTCCTGATGAATTCTATCAAACATTCAAATAAGAATTAACACCAGTCCTTATCAAACTTTTCCAGAAATTGAAGAAGAGGGAACACTTCTAAACTCATTTTAAGAATCCAGCATTACCTTGATACCAAAGCCAGAAAAGGTGACTACAAGAAATTAAAACAATAGGCTAATGTCCTTGATGAATATAGATGCAAATATTCTCAAAGAATACTAGCAAACAGAATTCAACAGAACTTATACACCATAATAAAGTGGAATTTATCCCTGGGATGCAAGAATGGTTCAACATACAGATGAACTGGTTTGCAAGGCAGAAATAGAGACACAGATGTAGAGAACAAAAGTATGGACACCAATGGGGGAACGTGGCAGGGTGCTGGTGGTGGTGGGATGAATTGGGAGATTGGAATTGACATATATACACAAATATGTATAAAATAAGTAATAAGAACCTGCTGTATAAAAATAATGAAATTAAAAACAAAGAATGGTTCAACATACACAAATTAATAAATTGATATATCACTTTAATAGAATCTAGGAAATAATCACATAATCATCTCAGTAGATGCATACCTTAAATGTTCTCATCACAAAAACCAAATGGTAGTTATATGATGTAATGGAGGTGTTAACTAACAATAGGTTGGTAATCATTTTGTGATATAAATACATCAAAATAACACATTGTGCACATAATCATATACAATGATATATGTCAATGATATAGTGAAAAGCTGAAAAAATAGAGTCTTTTGTAGACAACATATAGTTGGATCCTGTTTTTCAATAATGCTCTTTCAATACATGTCTTTTGATTTGGAAGCTTAATCTATCTGCATTTAAGGGAAATATTTATCAGGGAAAACCTAATGTTGCTGGTTAGTCATGAGCTTTCTGCATGGCTTATTGCTTTTTTTGTCCCTCATTCTCTCCTTTACTGCCTTCTTTTGTTTTTAGTTGATGTTTTTGTGGTGACATGTAATTGATTCACTTCTTATTTCTCTTTATATGTCCTATATATTTTTCCTTCTGTTGCCATTGGGCCTGAGTAAAACATCCTACAACTATAAGAGTATATTTTAAATTAGTTACAACTTAACTGCTATTCTATACAAAAACTCTACTGCAATGTGAGTACAGTTAGTGCTGTATCAAATATTTGAACGTTGATAAGGGAGTAGATCATAAAATTTCTCATAACAAGAAAAAAATTCTAACATGTATGGTGATCAATATTAGCTACACTTATTGTGGTGATCAATTTGCAATATATACAAAATATCACATTATTTTATTGTACACCAAAAACTAATGAAATCTTTTAAGTCAGTTATACATTAATTTTTATAAAAGAGATAGAAAATAACTTACCCTTTTAGAGCTCTGTCTCCTCCCATTTTATGTTACTGATGTTAAAAAATACTTCTTTATATATTGTATACTAATTAACATAGATATAAAATTATATTTTAGGTGTTTGCCTTTTAAATCCTATAAAAGAAAAAAGAGTGGAGTTATAACCAAAATTAAAATAATAAAAGATTTTACACTTGTCCATATATCAATTTTTATCAGAAAACATTTTATTTTTGAAAACTTTTCAGTTACTGTCTTGTGTCTAGTTATTTCAACTTGAAAGACTTTGTATAGCATTTTTTTGTACAAGAGGTCCAGTTTTATTTTGTTGTTGGCTTGTTTAATCAGCACTTTAAAGATATCATTTCACTGCTTCCTGGACTGTCATGTTTCTAATAAGAAATAGAATGATAATCTTATTAAGGGATAGTAGTACGTGGCAAGTCACTTTAGTCTTTCTACTTTCAAGATTCTCTCTTTGTCTTTTTTTTTAACATCTTTATTGGAGTATAACTGCTTTACAATTGTGTGCTAGTTTCTGCTTTATAAGAAAGTGAATCAGTTATACATATACATATGTTCCCATATCTCTTCCCTCTTACACCTCCCTCCCTAGTACCCTCCTTATAACACCCCTTTAGGTGGTCACAAACCACCTAGCTGATCTCCCTGGGCTATGCAGCTGCTTCCCACTAGCTATCTATTTTACGTTTGGCAGTGCATATATGTCCATGCCGCTCTCTCACTTTGTAACAGCTTACCCTTCCACTTCCCCATATCCTCAAGTCCATGCTCTAGTAGGTCTGTGTCTTTATTCCCGTCTTGGCCCTGGGTACTTCATGAACTTTGTTTTTCCTTAGATTCCATATATATGTGTTAGCATACAGTATTTGTTTTTCTCCTTCTGACTTACTTCACTCTGTATGACAGACTCTAGGTCCATCCACCTCACTACAAATAACTCAATTCCCTTTCTTTTTATGGCTGAGTAATATTCCATTGAATGTATGTGCCACATCTTCTTTATCCATTCATCTGATTATGGACACTTAGGTTGCTTCCATGTCCTGGCTATTGTAAATAAAGCTGCAATGAACATTTTGGTACATGACTCTTTTTTGAATTATGGTTTTCGCAGAGTATAAGACCAGTAGTGGGATTACGGGGTCATATGGTAGTTCTATTTGTAGATTTTTAAGGAACCTCCATACTGTTCTCCATAGTAGCTGTATCAATTTACATTCCCACCAAAAGTGCAAGAGTGTTCCATTTTCTCCACACTCTCTCCAGCATTTATTGTTTCTAGATTTTTTCATGATGGCCATTCTGACTAGTGTGAGATGATATCTCATTGTAGTTTTGATTTGCATTTCTCTAATGATTAATGATGTTGAGCATTCTTTTATATGTTTGTTGGCAATCTGTATATCTTCTTTAGAGATATGTCTATTAAGATTTACTGGGCTTCCCTGGTGGCGCAGTGGTTGAGAATCCGCCTGCCAATGCAGGGGACTCGGGTTCGTACCCCAGTCCGGGAAGATCCCACATGCCGCGGAGCGGCTGGGCCCGTGAGCCATGGTCACTGAGCCTGTGCTTCTGGAGCCTGCGCTCCGCAACGGGAGAGGCCACCAACAGTGTGAGGCCCGCATACCGGAAAAAAAAAAAAAAGATTTACTGCCCAGTTTTGAATTGGATTTTTTTTTTTTTTTTTTTTTTTGATATTGAGCTGCATGAGATGCTTGTAAATTCTGGAGATTAATCATTTGTCAGTTGCTTCATTTGCAACTATTTTCTCCCATTCAGAGGGTTATCTTTTGTTCTTCTTTATGGTTTCCTTTGCTGTGGAAAAGCTTTTAAGTTTCATTAGGTTCCATTTGTTTATTTTTGTTTTTATTTCCATGACTCTAGGAGGTGGGTCAAAAAGGATCTTGCTGTGATTTATGTCATAGAGTGTTCTGCCTATGTTTTCCTCTAAGAGTCTGATAGTTTCTGGCCTTACATTTAGTTCGTTAATATAGTCTGAGGTTTTCTTTTTTTTTTTTTTTTTTTGTGGTACATGGGCTTCTCACTGCTGTGGCCTCTCCAGTTGCAGAGCCTGCACTCCAGCCACACAGGCTCAGTGGCCATGGCCTATGGACCTAGGCACTCCACGGCACATGCAGTCTTCCCCGGACAAGGGCACAAACCCGTGTCCCATGCATCGGCATGCGGACTCTCAACCTTTGTGCCAGCAGGGAAGCCCTTGAGCTTATTTTTGTGTATGGTGTTAGAAGTGTTCTAATCTCATACTTTTACATGTACCTGTGCCGTTTTCCCAGAACCACTTATTGAAGAGGCTGTCTTTGCTCCACTGTATATGCTTGCCTCCTTTATCAAAAATAAAGTGACCATATGTGCATGGGTTTATCTCTTTGGTTTCTATCCTGTTCCATTGATCTATGTTTCAGTTTTTGTGCCAGTACCATACTGTCTTGATTACTGTAGTCTTGTAATATATTCTGAAGTCAGGGAGCCTGATTCCTCCAGCTCCATTTTTTATTCTCAAGATTGTCTTGGCTATTCGGGGTCTTTTGTGTTTCCATACAAATTGTGAAATTTTTTGTTCTAGTTCTGTAAAAAATGCCACTGATAGTTTCACAGGGGTTGCATTGGATCTGTAGATTGCTTTTTGTAGTCGAGTCATTTTCACAATGTTGATTCTTGCAATCCATGAACACGGTATATCTCTCCATATATTTATATCATCTTTGATCTCTTTCAACAATATCATAATTTTCTGCATACAGATCTTTTGTCTCCTTAGGTAGTTTTATTCTTTTATATTTTATTATTTTTGTTGCAATTGTAAATTGGTGTGTTTTCTTACTTACACTTTCAGATTTTTCATCATTAGTGCCAGAGAATTTTGTGCATTAATTTTGTATCCTGCTACTTTACCAAATTCATTGATTAGATCTAGTAGTTTTCTGGTAGCATCTTTAGGATTCTTTATGTATAGTGTCATTTCATCTGCAAACAGTGATAGATTTACTTTTCTTTTCTGATTTGGATTCCTTTATTTCTTCTTCTTCTCTGATTGCTTTGGCTAGAACTTCCAAAACTATATTGAATAAGACTGGTGACTGTGGGCAACCTTGTCTTTTTCCTGATCTTAGTGGAAATGCTTTCAGTTTTCAACATTGAGGAGAATGTTGGCTGTGGGTTTTCTATATAGGGCCTTTATTATGCTGAGGAACCCTCAATGCATACTTTCTGCAGGGTTTTTATCATAAATGTGTGTTGAATTTTATCAAAAGCTTTCTCTGCATCTGTTGAGATGATCATATGGTTTTTCTCCTTCAGTTTGTTGATATGGTATGTCACGTTGATTGATTTGTGTATACTGAAGAATCCTTGCATTCCTGGAATAAACCCCACTTGATCATGGTGTATGATCCTTTGAATGTGCTGTTGGATTCTGTTTGCTAATATTTTGTTGAGGATTTTTGCATCTATGTTCATCAATGATATTGGCCTGTAGTTTTCTTTCTTTGTGACATCTTTGTCTGGTTTTGGTATCAGGGTGATGGTGGCCTCATAGAATGAGTTTGGGAGTGTTCCTCCCTCTGCTATCTTGTGGAAGAGTTTGAGAAGGATAGGTGTTAGCTCTTCTCTAAATGTTTGATAGAATTTGCCTGTGAAGCCATCTGGTCCTCCACTCTTGTTTGTTGGAACATTTTTAATCACTGTTTCAGTTTCAGTGCTTGTGATTGATTTATTCATATTTTCTATTTTGTCTTGGTTCAGTCTCAGCAGGTTGTGCATTTCTAAGAATTTGTCCATTTCTTCCAGGTTGTCCATTTTATTGGCATAGTGTTGCTTGTAGTAATCTCTCATGATCCTTTGTATTTCTTCAGTGTCTGTTGTTACTTCTCCTTTTTCATTTCTAATTCTATTGATTTGAGTCTTCTCCCTTTTTTTCTTGATGAGTCTGGCTAATGGATTTTCAATTTTGTTTATCCTCTCAAAGAACCAGCTTTTAGTTTTATTGATCTTTACTATCATTTCCTTCATTTCTTTTTCATTTATTTCTGATCTATCTTTATGATTTTTTTCCTTCTGCTAACTTTAGGCTTTTTTTTTGGTCTTCTTTCTGTAATTACTTTAGGTGCAAGTTTAGGTTGTTTATTTGAGATGTCTCCTGTTTCTTAAGGTAGGATTATATTGCTGTAATCTTCCCTGTTAGAACTGCTTTTGCTGCATCCCATATGTTTTGGGTCATAATGTTTTCGTTGTCCTTTGTTTCTAGGTATTTTTTGAAATCCTCTTTGATTTGTTCAGTGATCCCTTGGTTATTAAGTAGTGTATTGTTTAGCCTCCATGTGTTTATGTTCTTTACAATGATTTTCCTGTAATTGATATCTAGTTTGATAACATTGTGGTCAGAAAAGATACTTGATATGATTTCAATTTTCTTAAATTTAACAAGGCTTGATTTGTGACCCAAGATATGATCTATCCTGGAGAATGTCCCATGAGCACTTGAGAAAAATGTTTATTCTGTTCTTTTGGGATGGAATGTCCTATAAATATCAATTAAGTCCATCTTATTTAATGTATCATTTAAAACTTGTGTTTCCTTATTTATTTTCATTTTGGATAATCTGTCCATTGGTGAATGTGGGTTGTAAAAATCCCCTTCTATGATTGTGTTACTGTCAATTTCCCATTTTATGGTTTTTAGTATTTGCCTTATGAATTGAGGTGCTCCTATGTTGGGTGCATAAATATCCTTCTTTATCTCCTGTAACAGTATTTATTTTAAAGTCTATTTTGTCTGATATGAGAAATACTACTCCCACTTTCCTTTGATTTCCATTTGCATGGAATATCTTTTTCCATCCCCTCACTTTCAGTCTGTATGTGTCCCTAGCTCTGAAGTGGGTTTCTTCCACACAGCATATATATTGGTCTTTGTGTATCTGTTCAACCAGTCTGTGTCTTTTGGTGGGAGCATTTAATCCATTTACTTTTAAGATAATTATTGTTATGTATGTTCCTATTGCCATTTTCTGAATTGTTTTGGGTTTGTTATTGTAGTTCTTTTCCTTCTTTTGTGTTTCTTGCCTAGAGAAGTTCCTTTAACATTTGTTGTAAAGCTGGTTTGGTGGTTCTGAACTCTCAGGTTTTGCTTGTCTGTAAAGGTTTCAATTTCTCCTTCAAATCTGAATGAGATCCTTGCTGGGTAGAGTAATCTTGGTTGTAGATTTTTCTCCTTCATCACTATAAATATGTCCTGCCACTCCCTTCTGGCTTACAGTGATTATGCTGAAAGATAAGCTGTTAACCTTATGGGGATTCCCTTGTGTGGTATTTGTTGTTTTTCCCTTGCTGCTTTTAGTATGTTTTCTTTGTATTTAATTTTTGATATTTTGATTAGTATGTGTCTTGGCATGTTTCTCCTTGGATTTTTCCTGTGTGGGACTCTCTGGATATCATTAACTATTTCCTTTCAGATATTGGCAAAGTTTTCAAATATAACCTCTTCAAATATTTTCTCAGTCCCTTTCATTTTCTCTTCTTCTTCTGGAACCACTATAATTCCAATGTTGGTGCATTTAATGTTGTCTCAGAGGTCTTTGAGACTGTCCTCGGTTCTTTTCATTGTTTTTTCTTTATTCTGCTCTGCAGTAGTTATTTCCACTATTTTATCTTCCAGGTCACTTATCCGTTCTTCTCCCTCAGTTATTCTGCTATTGATTCCTTCTAGTACATTTTAAATTTCATTTATTGTGTGTTCATCGTTGCTTGCTTCCTCTTTATTTCTTCTAGGTCCTTGTTAAATGTTTCTTGCTTTTTCTCTATTCTTTTTCCAAGATTTTGGATCATCATTACTGTCATTATTCTGAATTCTTTTTCAGGTAGACTGCCTATTTCCTCTTCATTTGTTAGTTCTGGTGGGATTTTACCTTTTTCCTTCATGTGCTGTGTGTTTTTCTGTCTTCTCATTTTGGTTATCTTACTGTGTTTGGGATGTCTTTTTGCAGGCTGCAGGATTGTAGTTCCCGTTGTTTTTGATGTCTGTCCCCAGTGGCTAAGTTTGGTTCAGTGTGTTGGGTAGGCTTCCTGGTGGAGGGGAGAAGTGACTGTTTTCTTGTCAATGAGGCTGTATCTTGTCTTTCTGGTGGGCAGGGCCACTTCTGGTGGCGGGTTTTGGGGTATCTGTGGACTTATGATTTTAGGCAGCATGTGGCTGCATTCCTTTCTTGCAGATTGTTTGGCATAGGGTGTTCAGCACTGTAGCTTGCTGGTCGTTGACTGAAGCTGTGTCTTGGTGTTGAGATGGAAATCTCCGGGAGATTTTTGCCATTTGGTATTACATGGAGCTGGGAGATCTCTTGTGGACCAGTGTCCTGAAATTGCCTCTCCCACCTCAGAGGCACAACACTGACTCCTGGCTGTAGCACCAAGAGCCTTTCATCCACATGGCTCAGAATAAAAGGGAGAAATAATAGAAAGAAAGAAAGAAAGAAAGAAAGAAAGAAAGAAAGAAAGAAAGAAAGAAAGAAAGAAAGAAAGAAAGAGGATAAAATTAAAAAGTAGGATAAAATAAAATAAAGTTATTAAAAGAAAAAATAATTATTATTATTTTTAACATCTTTATTGGAGTATAATTTCTTTAAATGGTGTGTTAGTTTCTGCTTTACAACAAAGTGAATCAGTTATACATGTACATATGTTCCCATATCTCTTCTCTCTTACATCTCCTTCCCTCCCACACTCCCTATGCCACCCCTCTAGGTGGTCACAAACCACCTAGCTGATCTCCCTGTGCCATATGACTGCTTTCCACTAGGATCCACCCTACATTTGGTAGTGTATATATGTCCATGCCACTCTCTCACTTCGTCACAGCTTATACTTTCTTCTCCCCATATTCTCATGTCCATGTTCTAGTAGGTCTGTGTTTTATTCCCGTCCTACCACTAATCTATTCATGTCAATTTTTTTTCTTAGACTCCATATATATATGTTAGCATACAATATTTGTTTTTCTCCTTACTAACTTCACTCTGTATGATAGACTCCAGGTCCATTCATCTCACTACAAATAACTCAATTTCTGTTTTTATATGGCTGAGTAATATTCCATTGTATATATGTGCCACATCTTCTTTATCCATTCATCTGTTGATGGACAGTTAGGTTGATTCCATGTCCTGGCTATTGTAAATATACCTGCAATGAACAATTTGGTACATGACTCTTTTTGAATTATGGTTTTCTCAGGGTATATGCCCAGTAGTGGGATTGTGGGGTCATATGATAGTTCTATTTGTAGTTTTTTAAGAAACCTCCATACTGTTCTCCATAGTGGCTGTATCAATTTACATTCCCACCAACAGTGCAAGAGGGTTCCCTTTTCTCCACACCCTCTCCAGCATTTATTGTTTCTAGATTTTTTGATGATGGCCATTCTGACCAGTGTGAGATAATATCACATTGTAGTCTTGATTTGCATTTCTCTAACTATTAATGATGTTCAGCATTCTTTCATATTTTTGTTGGCAATCTGTGTATCTTCTTTGGAGAAATGTCTATTTAGGTCATCTGCCCATTTTTGGTTGGGTTGTTTTATTTTTAATTTTTTGTTATTGAGCTGCATGAGTTCCTTATAAATTTTGGAGATTAATCCTTTGGCAGTTGCTTCATTTGCAACTATTTTCTTCCATTCAGAGGGTTGTCTTTTGGTCTTGTTTATGGTATCCTTTGTTGTGCAAAAGCTTTTAAGTTTCATTATGTCCCATTTGTTTATTTTCGTTTTTATTTCCATTTGTCTAAGAGGTGGGTCAAAAGGATCTTGTTGTGATTCATGTCATAGAGTGTTTTGCCTGTTTTCTCTAAGTGTTTCAAGGTGTCTGGCCTTACATTTAGGTCTTTAATCCATTTTGAATTTATTTTTGTGTATCATGTTTGGGAGTGTTCTAATTTCATAATTTCACATGTACCTGTCCAGTTTTCCCAGCACCACTCATTGAAGAGGCTCTCTTTTCTCCACAGTATATTCTTGCCTCCTTTATCAAAGATAATGTTACCATAAGTGAGTGGGTTTATCTTCGGGTGTTCTATCCTGTGCCATTTATCTATATTTCTGGTTTTTTGCCAGTACCATACAGTCTTGATTACTGTAGTTTTGTAGTATAGTCTGAAGTCAGGGAGCCTGATTCCTCCACCTCCATTTTTCTTTCTCAAGACTGCTTTGGCTATTCAGAGTCTTTTGTGTTTCCATACATATTGTGAAATTTTTTATTCTAGTTCTATAAAAAATGTCAGTGGTAGTTTGATAGGGATTTCATTGAATCCATAGATTGCTTTGGGTAGTAGAGTCATTTTCACAATGTTTATTCTTCCAATCCAAGAACATGGTATATTTCTCCATCTATTTGTATAATCTTTAATTTATTTCATCTGTGTCTTAATTTTCTGCATACACGTCTTAGGAATGAAAAAGTAGAAGTAACAAATGACACTGCAGAAATACAAAAGATCATGAGAGATTACTACAAGCAACTCTATTCTGATTAAATGGACAACCTGGAAGAAATGGCTAAATTCTTAGAAATGCACAACTTTCCAAGACTGAATCAGGAAGAAAGAGAAAATATGAACAGACGAATCACACGCACTGAAAGTGAGACTGTGATTAAAAATCTTCTGATAAACAAAAGCCCAAGACCAGGTGGCTTCACAGGCGAATTGTATCAAACATTTAGAGGAGAGCTAACACCTATCCTTCTCAAACTCTTCCAAAATATAGCAGAGGGAAGAACACTCCCAAACTTATTCTACGAGGCCACCATCACCCTGATACCAAAACCAGACAAAGATGTCACAAAGAAATTAATCTGCAGGCCAATATCACTGATGAACATAGATGCAAACATCCTCACCAAAATACTAGCAAACAGATTCCAACAGCACATTAAAAGGATCATACACCATGATCAAGTGGAGTTTATTCCAGGAATACAAGGATTCTTCAATATATGGAAATCAATCAACATGATACACCATATTAACAAAATGAAGGAGAAAACACATGATCATCTCAATAGATGCAGAGAAAGCTTGTGATAAAATTCAAGACCGATTTATGATAAAAACTCTGCAGAAAGTAGGCATAAAGGGAACTTTCCTCAACATAATAAAGACCATATATGACAAACCCATAGCCAACGTTGTCCTCAATGTTGAAAAACTAAAACAATTTCTACTAAGATTAGGAACAAGACAGGTTTGCCCACTCTCACCTCTGTTATTCAACATAATTTTGTAAGTTTTAGCCACAGCAATCAGAGAAGAAAAAGAAATAAAAGGAATCCAAATTAGAGAAGAAGTAAAGCTGTCACTGTTTGCAGATGACATGATACTCTACATAGAGAATCCCAAAGATGCTACCAGAAAACTACTAGACCTAATCAATGAATTTTTTAAAGTAGCAGGATACAAAATTAATTCACAGAAATCTCTGGCATTCCTATACACTAATGATGAAAAATCTGAAAATGAAATTAAGAAAACACTCCCATTTACCATTGCAACAAAAAGAATAAAATATCTAGGAATAAACCTACCTAAGGAGACAAAAGATCTTTATGCAGAAAATTATAAGACACTGATGAAAGAAATTAAATATGATACAAATAGATGGAGAGATATACCATGTTCTTTGATTGGAAGAATCATCATTGTGAAAATGATTCTACTAACCAAAGTAATCTACGTATTCAATGTTTCTTTGTATATGATGAGTTGATTTTATCTTGCTGCTTTCAAAATTATTTTCTTGTATCTGAATTTTGACAGTTTCATTATAATATACTCATTGTAGCCTTTTTGGGGTTCAATTTATTTGAGGTCCTTTGGATCTCATTAATCTGGATGTCCATTTCTCTCTGCAGGTTGGTAAAAAAAATTAGGCATTATTGCTTTAATTATCTTTTCTGTTCTTTTTGTTTTTTTTTTTTCTCTTTCTCTTCTCATTCTGGGATTCATATAATGTGTATATTATTTTCTTTCATGGTTTCCCCTATGTTCTATAGGGTTTTTTCACTCATTTTATTTTATTTTACTTTACTGTGTTATTTTACTTTTATTTTTTGCTTCTCTGACTGGATCATTTCAAATGATGTATCTTCCACTTCATTGATTCTTACTTCTGCTGAGTCACTTCTGTTGCTGAAGCTCTCTATTGAATTCTTCATTTCAGTCATGTATTCTTCAGCTCTAGAATATCTGTTTGTTTTGATGATTTCTATTTATTTGTGGAACTTCTCATTTAGTTCTTGCATTGTTTTTCTAATTTTATTTAGTCATCTTTGTGTTCTTGTAGTTAACTAAACTTTTTTAAGAGGATTATTCTAAATTCTTTGTCAGACAATTCATAGTTCTCCATTTCTTTTGGATCAGTTATTTCAGCTTTCTTGGTCCTTTAGTGGTATCACATTTAAAGGATTCTTTATGAAACTTGATTCCTTACAATTTTTAAAAATTAATTAATTAATTATTTAATTTATTTTTGGCTGTGTTGGGTCTTTGTTTCTTTGCGAGGGTTTTCCCTAGTTGTGGTGAGCATGGGCCATTCTTCATCACGGTGCATGGGCCTCTCACTGTCATAGCCTCTCTTGTTGCAGAGCACAGGCTCCAGACACGCAGGCTCAGTAGTTGTGACACACGAGCCTAGCCACTCCACGGCATGTGGGATCTTCCCAGACCAGGGCTCGAACTCATGTCCCCTGCATTGGCAGGCAGATTCTTAACCACTGCACCACCAGGGAAGCCCCCCTTGCAGTTTTATATGCACATTTGTTTAAGTGAACTCCTCTCCCAGACTTCACAGTTTCCCTTTGGCAGACATAGTCCTTCACCATCTACCTCAACTTGGGGCTCTGAAAATGTCAGCTGGTACTGTCCATGGGAAGGTGAAGTTTGTAGTCTGAATCTCTATTTGGGTGAGACCATCGTCTGTAGTCTGAAATCAAGAGGGTTGCCACTGGCTGGAAATAATTGGATAGGACTGATGATTTAGTTTCTTCTCAAACACTGTTGTAAGATGTTATCTAGGTCTGCCCAGTTTCTCTGTATATGTTTCCTTTTAGGGAGGGATTAGAAGCTATATTTAGCAGTAAGTGCCCCTTCAAATTTGCTTCCCATATTGGGTCGTGTGGTAGTGTAGAATCAGCTCCATATTTGGTACAGCTCATTGGCTTGGGACTCCAATCAGGTATAACTTCTCTCTGCACAGCCTGGCCAGATAAGTCTAGCACCTTGGTTCTGCAGTTAGACAGAGTTGATGGCTGGGTTCTCTGTTTGGGTGCAGATGTAAGCATTGCTGTAGGATGGGCTACTTAGGATTTCTTTTCAGTCAGGTCAGGTGTCTATACTCGGCTGTAGGTGACACTTCGGATTTTATTCTCTGCTTGAGCAGAGCAGTAGAAGAGGCTCCAAGGCCAGTACAAATCATTGGTTGGGAACCTGAATCAGGCAGAACTTCCTACTGAGCTCCTTGACTCTACAAAGACACACAGTAGGCAGAACTGCTGGCTGGACTTTCTGTTCAAGTTCTGCTCTAAGTAGAGCTCTAGTAGGTGCTTCCCTGGTGTTCTTAGCCAGCCTTCCTATTTGGACATTACAGTAACCTATATCCTATAGTGCCTGAGTATTTGAATCTGTTTCCCTGCCAGGGCAGAGCAGTAGAACAGTTTCCAAGGTCAGTTCAGCTTGTTGGCAGGTAGAACTGAATCAGGTGGAACTTACCACTATGCTCCCTGGTCAGACAGCCCCACCAGCTTTGTTCTGCCAATGGGCAGAGCTGCTGGTTAGGCTCTCTGCTTCGGTGCCACTGGAAGTAGGGCTGTAGTATGGGCCACACAGCTTTCTGGGTGCTAGGTTTAGGCTTTTTGGTTAGGTGAGACTGAGGACTATAATCAAAAATGGGTGGGGCTTGAATTCTTCCTTGCTCAGTTGGGGCAGTCAAACAGGGTCTAAGTTCTGTACAGCCCACTGAGGACCCAAATCAGACAGAACTGTCTGAGTTCCCTGGTTGGTCAAGGACACCAGCTTAACTCTGCAGTATATAGCCACTAGCTGGGCTTTCTGCTTTGGTGCTCCTACAAGTGAGGTTGTAAGATGGTCTATGCAGCCTCCCAGGTACTCTGGTTAAGCTGGCCAGAATGAAGTGGGTGTTATACTCAGCTGTAGGCATGGCTTCACATTTGTTATCCTACCTGGCTAAAATAAGCTCCAAGGCCAATAAGTCTCATGTGTTGGGTATCAAAATCTTGCATATCTGCCCACCAAGATCCCTGGCCAGATAAAGACACTGGCTTGGCTCTGCATTTGGTCAGAACAGCTGGCTGGACTCTGTTCTTGGGTGCTGCTGTAAGGAAGGCTATAGGATAGGATATATAGTTTCCAGGTGCTCTGGTTAGTTTTTCTGCTTGGGTTTGACTGAGGGCTATATTCAGCACTAGGCACAACTTTAAATTTACTTCCATTTTCTGGCAGGGCAGTAAAGCAGGCTCCAAGGCCCGTATGATTCATTGGCTGTGGACCTGAATCAGGCAGAATTGCTCCCTGGCCATATGGTGCCACCAACTTGGTTATACAGATTGGTAGAGCTGTTTGCTGGGATTTATCTCTAGCCTCAGTGAGGAGGAATGTAGTCTGCCAAGATCTGAGCACTGGGTGCTGTCAGCCCAGCCTCCTGCTGTATCACAAACTCATCTTCAGTAGTCAATCCCTATAGAAACCCCCTGTGATTCCTGTGAAGTGAGACTTGAGTGGGTCTCCCCAGAAGTGTCACACAATGCTAGTGGAGCTGGATATACACATTGATCTCTCTTTTTCCCAGTGAAGAAAACATAGGCTCAGGAGGGGCCCTCTCAGTGTGGTGTTTTCCTGACCTGGGGGACGGATGATGCAGAATGTAACTATTCCTCTACTTTACTAATGGGATCCTTCTATGGCTCTGTGATCTGGCAGTACTTCAGCTTCACCCCCACGTTTTGGGACTTTTTCAGTGGTGTTTTGTCTATAAATAGCTGCTAGTTGGTCTTCTTGTGAGGGAGACTAAAGTCAGGAATGACCTATGTTGCCAACTTGATATCTCCTCTTCTTATTTCAAACTTTAATTTTGACCTATATGTGCTTATATATTTAAAATATGTGAGGATTTCTTGTATTGTTTTGTTTTGCTTTTGTAGACAGTATGGGGTTTGTTAATGCATTTTTTTATACAGTCAGAGAGTATCTGTCTTTTCATAGGTATGTTTCAACAAGTCAAGTTTACAGCAAATATTTTTATGTTTTGAATAATTCTGCCATATTTCTATCTATTTTCTATTTGCTATATCTGTTGTTTCCTTATTTGATTTAATCTTGGGTATGGAAACATTTTTATGATTCTACATTATCTTCAGTACTAACCTGCTATAATATTTATTTTTAATTTTTTTTTTTTTTTTTTTAGTTTTGCCCTGGAGTTTAAATTCTACATCTTAAATTAACTAGAGTCTACTTTCAAATAACATTATATATCTTTATGTTTATTCTATGAACTTACAACAATATATTCCCTATGTTTTTTTTTCCCATCCTTTGCACTATTTTCATTGTAGATTTTACCTTTACATAAGCTACAAAAATAAAATACATTGCTCAGTTTTACTTTAGACAACAAGTTTACCTCTTTAGAGAAGTTTAATAAAAAGAATCATTTTTATTTTACATTTATTTGTTCTATTCCCAGCACTCTTTATTTATTTTAATACATTTGCATTTCTATTTGCTATTATATTCCTTCTATCTAAATTTTACTTGACATTTATTTAGTGTAGTTCCACTTGCAATGAATTCTCTCTGCTTTTTTTTCCAGAATTCTTTATTTTTTCCTTTTTGAAAAAGTGTTTTCACTGAGCATAACATTTGGGTTACAGTATTGTTGTTACTTTTCCTCTCACTTTAAGAATGTTTCACTGTCTTTCGACTTGGCAGGTTTCTGCCAAGACTATGATGTAGTCTTTTCATATTGGCTTCTTTCACTTACAATATTTATTTAAAGTTTCTGCATACTTTTTCATAGTTTGATAGCTCATTTATTTTTATTATTAAATAATATTTCATTGTATATACCACAGTTCACTGTTTATTTTAATAGATTTATTGAGATATAACTGACATCTCATTTAATTCATTCTTTTAAATTGCACAATGCCATGAGTTTTAATATATTTAAAATGTTGTTCACCCATCATCACAGGCAACTTTTTATTACCCCCAAAAGAAATCCCACAATCCTAAGCCATTATGCCCAATGTTCTGATGTACTCCAGCAGTAAGCAACCATTAATCTAGTTTCTGTCTCTATAGATTTGCCTACAT
The DNA here is from genome assembly GCF_026419965.1 of Kogia breviceps. Lineage (NCBI taxonomy): Eukaryota > Metazoa > Chordata > Mammalia > Artiodactyla > Physeteridae > Kogia > Kogia breviceps. Next base: position 55,001,664 of record NC_081330.1, read on the forward strand.
TGAACATTTCAAATAATTTGAATAATACTGTATGTGATCCTTTAATACTGGTTTATTTTACTTAGCATAATGTTTTCAATGTTCATCCATTTTGTATCATTTATCAAGAATTCATTTCTTTCTATTGTTGAATAATAATAATAAATAATTTCTATTGCTCAATAATATTTATCTATTGATGCATATTTGAATAATAATGTTGATATAAACATTTCTGTACAAGTTTTTGCATGGAAATATGTTTTCATTTATCTTGGGTAGTATCTAGGACTGGAATTACTGGATCATATGATAACTCTATGTCAGACATTTTTGCAAATTGACTGTACCATTTTTCATTCCAACAAGCTGTTTATGAATTTTAAAATTCTTCCCCATTATCTCCAAGATTGTTTTTAACTATTTTTTTTTATTATTATAGCCATGAGATACAACTTCATACTCCTTAGGATGTCTATAAGGAGGGGAGTGGCTTCCTTGGTGGTGCAGTGGTTGGGAGTCCGCCTGCCGATGAAGGGGACACAGGTTCGTGCCCTGGTCTGGGAAGATCCCACATGTCACGGAGCAGCTGGGCCCGTGAGCCATGGCTGCTGAGCCTGCGCGTCTGGAGCCTGTGCTCCGCAATGGGAGAGGCCACAACAGTGAGAGGCCTGCATACCACAAAAAAAAATAAAAATAAAATTTTAGAAAAGGGGGGGTGGGGAATAACGGAGTAATGAGTTTCTGCTTGGGCTCATAAAAATGCTCTAGAATTAGTGGAAATGGCTACACATTTGTTAATAAACTAAAAACCAGGGAAATGTACACTATACAAGGGTGAACTGTACAGTATATCAGCTACTATTCAATAAACAATTTTAAAAACATATTTATTTGTAGATTTTTCTGGATTTCTTCTTATTGTAACCATAGGATTATGCTACTGACAGTTTTCTGCATTGCTTAGTAGAAGTCAGAAGTCCTTATTCTCTTTTGAATATATTTTAAGTAGCTTTTGTCTTAACTATTCCATTGAAAGTTCTCAAATAAACATCACTAATAACCATCAGCTCATTAACTACAATGGTCAAATTTTAATGTTAACTTACTTATCTATCTTTTTCAATATTCATTTACCTGATCTATCAGCCATATTTGACAGAGTTGATCTCTTCCTCCTCCGTGATATCTTTGCTCCTCCTGCCCAATTTACCTCATCATTTACTGTACATTTGTGATTTAACTTCTACCACACAGTTTTCCCTTCTGCAGTGTTTGTTTGATCTTTCTTTTTTTTTAATTATTAAATTTGGTGTCTTCTGTTCCTCATTCCCTGTTTCTCTATTTTTTTCTTTAATGTATATTCATTCTCTTAGAAAACTCCTTTATTCTTATGTTTATACAAACCATCTATATTCCAATGAATTTCATTATATTTCTAGCCCAGAAGCCCTCTCTTGAGTTCCAGACTCATATATCCACCCTCTGCTCAACTTCTAAACTTACATGTTGAATGCATTGTACAATACTTATTTTCAAAGCATAATTCTTAATGTTTCCCTACAAACAGGATCTCCTTGAAATCTTCCTCATTTTATCCAATGGAAACACCAAACTTTCTGGTACCTTGTGACAACAATCTTTAGAATTGTTGTTGGCACCCCTTTCTTTAATATCACATGTTATATTCCTCAGAAAGTCCTTTTGGCCATATGTTGAAAATAAATATAAAATCTGACTCTCCATGAGAGGACCTTCAAGATGGAAGAGGAGTAAGATGTGGAGATCACCTTCCTCCCCACAAATACATCAAAAATACATCTACATGTGGAACAACTCCTACAGAACACCTACTGAATGCTGGCAGAAGACCTCAGACTTCTCAAAAGGCAAAAAAAATCCCCATGTACATGGGTAGGAAAAAGAGAAAAGGAAAAAAACAGAGACCAAAGAATAGGGATGGGACCTGCACTTCTGGGAGGGAGCTGTGAAGGAGGAAAAGTTTCCACAAACTATGAAGCCCCTTCACTGGTGGAGAAGGGGAGTGGGCAGGAGGGAAGCATTGGAGCCACTGAGGAGAGCACAGCAACCAGGGTGCAGAGGGCAAAGTGGAGAGATTCCTGAACAGAATATCAGTGCCAACAAGCACTCACCAGCCTCAGTGGCTTGTCTGCTCACCATGGGAGCTGAGACTCTGGCTTCAGAGGTCAGATCCCAGGGAGAGGACTGGGGTTGGCTGTGTGAACACAGCCTAAAGGGGGCTAGTGCACCACAGCTAGTCAGGAGGGAGTCTGGGAAAATGTTTGGAACTGTCTAAGAGTCAAGAGACCATTGTTTTGGGGGGTACAAGGAGAGGGGACACAGAACACCATCTAAATGAGCTCCAGAGACAGGCACAAGCCATGGCTATCAGTGTGGACACCAGAGACAAGCAGGAAATGCTAAGGCTGCTGCTGCAGCCACCAAGAATCCTGTGTGCAAGCACAGTTCACTATCCACAACTCACCTCCTGGAGCTTGTGCACCCTGCTGTTGCCAGTGTCCTGTGATTCAGGGACAACTTCCCTGGGAGAACACATGGCACACCTCAGGCTGTTGCAATGTCACACCAGCCTCTGCTGCCACAGACTCTCCCCACATTCTGTACCCCTCCCTCCCCACAGCCTGAGTGAGCCAGATCCCCCAAATTAGCTGCTGCTTTAACGCCCTCCAGTATGTGTGAAGAACAGATGCCAGAGGGTGACTTAAACACAGAGGCTGGTCCAAATCCAAAGCTGAACTACAGGAGCTATGTGAACAGAGAAGAGGAAGTGAAATCTCTATCTGCAGACTCAGGAGCAGTGGATTAAATCACGATGATTAACTTGATGTACCCTGCATTTATGGAATACCTGAATACACAATGATTCATCCCAAAATCGAGGTCGTGGACTTTGACAGCAACTGTAGACTTGGAGTTTGCTTTCTGAGTCTAATTTGTTTCTGGTTTTATGTTTATCTTAGTTTAGTATTTAGAGCTGATCATCACTGGTAGATTTTGTTTCTCTCTTCCTTTATATAAACATGTATATATATATATATATATATATATATATATATATATATATATAACTTTATTTACTTTTTCTGTTTTTTGTGAGTATTTGTATGCTTCTTTGTGTGATTTTGTTTGTATACATATGCTTTTACCATTTGTCCTAGGGTTCTGTCTGTCTGTATTTTTTTAGTATAGTTTTCAGTGCTTGTTAACATTGGTGGATTTGTTTACTGGTTTGGTGGCACTCTTCTTTTTCTTCATTACATTTTTATATTTTATTTTAGTATTTTTTATTTTAATAACTATTTTATTTCTTTTCTCTCTCTCTCTCTCTCTCTCTCTTTTTTTTTCTTTTCTCCCTTTTCTTTTGATCCGTGTGGCTGACAGTGTCTTGGTGCTTTGGCTGGGTGTCAACCCTGAGCATCTGAAGTGGGAGAGCCCAGATCAGGACATTGGTTCACCAGAGACATCCCAGACCCTCATAATAACAGTAGGTGAGAGTTCTCCCAGAGGAGACTGCTCTCCCAAGGATAAGACCCAGCTCCACTCAATAACCAGGAAACTTCAGCAGTGGACACCCCATTCCAACCAACTAGCAAGACAGAAACACAACACGTCCCATTAGGAGAGAGGATATCTAAAATCATATTAAGATCACAGAAACCAAAACAAACCACCAGATGTGGTCTTGCCTCCCAGAAAGACAAGATCCAGCCTCATCCACCAGAACACAGGCACCAGTGCCCTCCACCAGGACGCCTATAAAACTGACTGAATCAACCTTAGCCACTGGTGGTAGACATCAAAAACAACGGGAACTATAAACCTGCAGCCTGTGAAAAGGAGACATAGTAAGTTAAGCAAAATGAGAAGACAGAGAAATAAAACCAGAGATAAAGGAGCAAGGTAAAAAACCACCAGACCAAACAAATGAAGAGGAAATAGGCAGTCTACCTAAAAACGAATTCAGAGTAATGACAGTAAAGATTATCTAAAATCTTGGAAATAGATAGGAGAAAATACAAGAAACATTTAACACACCTAGAAGAACTAAAGAGAAAACAAACAATGATGAACAACACAATAAATGAAATTAAAAATTTTCTCTAGGGAATCAATAAGCAGAATAACTGCTATTGATTAAAATCTTCCAATGAGACAGAAGAATGGATAAGTGACCTGGAAGATAAAAGAGTGGAAATAACTACTGCAGAGCAGAATAAAGAATAAAGAATGAAAAGAATTGAAGACAGTCTCAGAGACTTCTGTGACAACATTAAATGCACCAATTTTTGAATTATAGGGATTCCAGAAGAAGAAAAGAAAAAGAAAGGGACTGAGAAAATATTTGGAGAGATTATAGTTGAAAACTTCCCTAATATGTGAAAGGAAATAGTCAAACACATCCAGGAAGAACAGAGAATCCCATACAGGATAAATCTAAGGAGAAACATGCCAAGACACATATTAATCAAACTATCAAAAATTAAATACAAAGGAAAAAATATTAAAAGCAGCAAGGGAAAAACAACAAATAATGTACAAGGGAATCCCCATAAGGTAAACAGCTGATCTTTCAGCAGAAACTCTGCAAGTCAGAAGAGAGTGGCAGGACATGTTTAAAGTGATGAAAGGGAAAAACTTAGAACCAAGATTATCCAGCAAGGATCTCATTCAGATTCTATGGAGAAATTAAAATATTTAATTTATACAACAAGCAAAAGCTAAGAGAATTCAGCACCACCAAACTAGCTTTGCAACAAAAACTAAAGGAACTGCTCTACTCAGGAAACACAAGAGAAGGAAAAGACCTACAATAAAAAACCCACAACAATTAAGAAAATGGTAATAGGAACATACATATTGACAATTACCTTAAATGTAAATGGATTAAAGGCTCCAACCAGACACAGACTGGTGGAAAGGATACTAAAACAAGACCTGTATATATGCTGTCTCCAAGAGACTCTGATTAAAAATTTTACAACAAACAAAAGCACAGGACTGGATGGCTTCACAGTTGAATTGTATGAAACAGTCAGAGAAGAGCTAACACCTATCCTTCCCAAGCTCTTCGAAAGTATAGCAGAGGGAGGAACACTCCCAAACTCATTCTACGAGGCCACCATCACCCTGATACAAAAACCAGAAAAAAGATGTCACAAAGAAAACTACACTCTAATATTACTGATGAACGTAGATGCAAAAATCCTCAACAAAATAAGAGCAAACAGAATCCAACAGCACATTAAAAGGATCATACACCATGGTCAAGTGTGGTTTGTCTCAGGAATGCAAGGATTCTTCAATATATGCAAATGAATCAATGTAATACACAATATTAACCAACTGAAGGAGAAAAAACTATATGATAATCTCAAGAGATGCAGAAAAAGCATTTGAGAAAATTCAACACACATTTATGATAAAAACCTTCCACAAAGGAGGTATAGAGGGAATTTACCTCAACATAATAAAGGCCATATATGACAAACCCACAGCCAACATCATTCTCAATAATGAAAAACTGAAATCATGTCCACTAAGATCAGGACAAAGAAAAGGTTGTCCACTCTCACCACTATTATTCAACATAGTTTTGGAAGTTTTATTCACAGCAACAGAGAAGAAAAAGAAACAAAAGGAATCCAAATTGGAAAAGAAGAAGTAAAGCTGTCACTGTTTGCAGATGATATGATACTATACATAGAGAATCCTTAAGATGCTACCTGAAAATTACTAGAGCTAATCAATGAATCTGGTGAAGTTGCAGGGTGCAAAATTAATACACAGAAATTTCTTGCATTCTTATACACTTATGATGATAAATCTGAAAGAGAAATTAAGGAAACACTCTCATTTACCATTGCAACAAAAAGAATAACATACCTAGGAATAAACCTACCTAAGGAGACAAAAGACCTTTATGCAGGAAACTATAAGACACTGATGTGAGAAATTAAGGATGATTCAAACAGATGGAGAGTTATACTATGTTCTTAGATTGGAAGAATCAACATTGTGAAAATGTCTATACTACCCAAAGCAATCTACAGATTCAATACAATCCCTGTGAAACTACTAATGGCATTTTTCACAGAACTAGAAAAAAAGTTTCACAATTTGTGTGGGAACACAAATGAACCCAAATAGCCAAAGCAATCTTGAGAAAGAAAAACAGAACTGGAGGAATCACCCCCCCCGACTTCCAAATATATTACAAAGCTACAATAATCAAGACCGTATGGGGCTTCTCTGGTGGTTTAAGAATTGACTGCCAATGTAGGGGACACGGGTTTGAGCCCTGGTGCAGGAAGATTCCACATGTCATGGAGCAACTAAGACTGTGCACCACAACTACTGAGCCTGCACCCTAGAGCCCATGAGCCACAACTACTGAGCCTAGATGCCACAACTACTGAAGCCTGTGTGCCTAGGGCCCATGATCTGCAACAAGAGAAGCAACTGTAATAAGAAGCCCGTGCACCATAATGGGAGTATCCCCCATTTGTCACAACTAGAGAAAGCCCGCACACAGCAAAGAAGACCCAATGCAGCCAAAAAATGAATAAAATAGAAAAGAATTAAAAACAAACAAAAATACAGTTTGGTACTGGAACAAAAACAGATTTATAGATCAATGGAACAGGATAGAAAGCCCAGAAATAAACCCACCCACATGTGGTCATCTTATCTCTGATAAAGGAAGCAAGAATATACAATGGGGAAATGACAGCCTATTCAATAAGTGGTGCCAGGAAAACTGGATAGCTACATGTAAAAGAATGAAATTAGAGCACTTCCTAACACCCAGCACAAAAATAAACTCAAAATGAATTAAAGATCTAAAGGTAAGGTCAGACACTAAAACTCTTAGAGGAAAACATAGGCAGAACACTCTATGACATAAATCACAGCAAGGTCCTTTTTGACCCACATCCTAGAGAAATGGAAATAAAAACAGAAAGAAACAGAGGACCTAATGAAACTTAACAGCTTTTCCACAGCAAAGGTAACCATAAACAAGACCAAAAGACAACCCTCAGAATGGGAGAAAATTTTTGCAAACAAAGCAACTGACAAAGGATTAATCACCAAAATATACAAGTAGCTCATGCAAATCAATATCAAGAAAACCCAAAAAACCCAATCCAAAAATGGACAGAAGACCTAAATAGACATTTCTCCAAAGAAGATATACAGATTGCCCACAAAGCCATGAAAGGATACTCAACATCACTAATCATTAGAGAAGTGCAAATCAAAACTACAAAGAGGTATCACCTCACACAGGTCAGAATGCCCATCATCAAAAATCTACAAACAATAAATTTTTGAGGGAGTGTGGAGATCTTGCAGTCTTGGTGGGAATATAAATTGATATAGCCACTATGGAGAACAATATGGAAGTTCCTTAAAAAACTAAAAACAGACCTATCATATCACCTAGCAATCCCACTACTGGACATATACCCTGAGAAAACCATAATTCAAAAACTCATTTATCACAATGTTCACTGCAGCTCTATTTACAATAGCCAGGACATGGAAGCAACCTAAGTGTTAATTGACAGATGAATGGATAAAGAAGATGTGGCCCATATATATGATGGAATATTACTCAGCTATAAAAAGGAAAGAAACTGAGTTATTTGTAATGAGGTGGATGCACCTAGAGTCTGTCATACATAGTTAAGTCAGAAAGAGAAAAATGGATAACGTATGCTAACACATATAAATTTAATCTAAAAAAGAAATAGTTCTGAAGAACCTAGGGACTGGACAGGAATAAAGATGCGGTGGAGAGAATGTAGTTGAGGACACGGGGAGAGGGAAGGGTAAGCTGGGGCGAAGTGAGAGAGTAGCATGTACGTATATAAACTACCAAATGTAAATAGATAGCTAATGTGAAACAACCACATAGCACAGGGAGATCAGTTTGGTGTTTTGTGACCACCTAGACGGGTGGGATAGGGAGGGTAAGAGGGAGACACAAGAGGGAGGGTATTTGGATATATATATGTATATATATATATATATATATATATATATATATATATATGATTCACTTTGTTATACATCAGAAACTAACACATCATTGTAAAGCTATTATACTGAATAAAGATGTTAAAAAAAAAAAAGAGGGCTTCCCTGGTGGCACAGTGGTTGGAACCCCGCCTGCCAATACGGGGGATGCAGGTTCTGGCCCTGTTCTGGGAAGATCCCACATGCACAGAGCGGCTGGGCCCATGCACCACGGCTGCTGGGGCCTGCATGCCTGGAGCCTGTGCTCTGTGGTGGGGGGGCCACCACAGTGGGAGGCCCGCACACCACGGAGGGGAGTGGCCCCCACTCGCTACAGCTGGAGACAGCCAGTGCGCAGCAGGGAAGACCAAACACAGCCAATAAATAAATGAATAATTTTTTAAAAAAGGAAGCAAAGAAATAAAAATAAACAAATAAATAAAAATAAAAGTATTAGTGTCATGAAATAGGAGACTGACTGAAGAGGCATGGCAAATGTGTCCAACAAATGACCTTGGGTTTCCTTCTAGTATAAAGAACATTATTGGGACAGTTGGTGAAATCTAAATAAGAGCTATGATTTAGATAATAGTTTCACACCAATATTAATTTCTGATTTTTATGACTAGACTGTGGTTATATATATAAAATATATATGAGAAATTCTTGTTTTTAGGAAATATAGACACTGAAATATTTAGAGATAAAGAGGCATCATATCTACTTTTAAATAATTCAGGAGAGAGAGAGAGGGAGAGGGAGAGAGAAAGTAAAAGTAGTAAAACATTAGCATTTGAGGAGTTTGGATGTAGAGTACCTGAAAATTATTTGTACTAATCTTACAACTTTTCTGTACATCTTAAAGTTTGTAATTAATTAGTCAATGTATTAAATTGATTACCATTCTTGGCACTTTTTATCTCCTCCCTGTGTTTTATTTCCTTCTCTAGCAAATATTGACATATATCAATATAGTATATTTTACTAATTTTGTTTGTTTTCTCTCTTCACTTACCACAGTATAAGCTCATGAGTTCAGAAATTTGGATCTATTTTGTCCACTGCTGTGTCCACAGCAACTAAAATGTGATTGCCGCAGCATTTTAACAATAAACATTTTAATATTTTTTTAAAAGTTCTGACTCTCCTCACCATCTCCATGACTTTAACTCTGATGCAATTCACAAGGTTTTTTTCATTTGGTGCTATATGGTCTATCAGTTTCTACTCTCCTCCCCTTCATTCTATTTTTAATGCTTCTGATACTTCTAAAATATTAGTAAGATTATTTCACTTTTCTTACCAAATCATTTCAATGTCATCATATTTTACTTACAGTAAAACATAAAGTCTTGATACTGGTCTACATGGCTGGCCCTACGTAATTTGGCTCCCATTTATCTTTCTGATTCTTGCTCCTTACTCACTCTTCTCTAATCACAAATGGCTTCTTCACTGTGAACACACATATGAAACTCCCACATCAGAGTCTTTGTCTGGGCTTTCTTGACACCTTAAAGCTTTTTCCCATAAACCTACATGGCTCATTTCCCCACCATCAGAAATATTTACCAAACATTGCCTCATAATTACAGGCTATCCTGACAATCTTATTTAGAATTATAACCATTCACTCTGCACTTCCAAGTTCCCTTTCTTTATTTCACCATAACATATATTATTTTTAAAAATATTACATAATTTATTTACTTTTCACTTTTATTATTTATTTTTTAATCTTATGCTAATGTATTTTAAGGTCTTTGATGGGAACATTTTTTTGTTTGTCTCTTTCATGGTTGTATCTCAAATGCGAAGAAATAGTCTCTGGCACATAATATGAACCCAATAAATGTTTGTGGAATAAACAATTCAAGAGGAAAACCAATGAGTTGAATTTAAGCAAGTGAAATTGCTTATCTTACCACTAGTTATGTGATTTCATGCACACAATCTAATTTTTCTAGGCTTTAATTTCCTTATTGAAACAATGAAGTACTTTCAACTTCCCCTCAGGTTATAGAAAACTAACAATGTGCCACTCCAAATTCAATAAAAAAATAATCTAGGTAATATTCAAAATCATATTTCTTGAACCTGTCAGTGAGGTAGGATTGTAGAGCAACCTCTGTCTTGAAATGTAAGGAAAAACTGACCCTTCAAAAATGGGTTATGAACACTCACGCAGTCAGAGAATGGGAGGAGAACAGTTACATACAAGCAGGGAAGAAAAATTCATCTAATATATGTAATAAATTACTAAAGGTTGTAAACTAATATAAAAATGTAGAACCCCTGGATGTCTCAAAAATTAGTGAATATCACAACTACTGGTAATCTCTTCTCTATAGAACTTATAGTATGTTTATAAGAAAGACTTGAGTAAAGGAGGGTCAATGGAAGAAAATTTTCTTGTGGTGCCAGCTGAGGGGAGAAAAAAAAAAAAAAACACCACTACAAGAAAGGCATGAAGCCCTGCTTAGTTCCTTTTCCTCCACGGAACAAAAGCCTTAAGCCATTTAATGATTAGAAGAAAATACTGTCAACTTTAGGGAACAGATCAAGACCCAATATGCCTCAAAGAAGGTAACAGGAAAAAAAAAAGTACAACTCTAGGGAGGCAGAAAACCATCCTGAGCCCAGATGATTAAAAATTCCCTGATGCTGAGGAGGAGAAGGGTCCCTGAGAAAGCACCACTCCAAAGATTCAGGGACACAAGTACCAGCCTAAGAATTGATGCTGAATCAGGCAAAGGAGGAATGCCTCATCCCCTACTTCAGGCTTACAAACATTAAGTAACAAGCAAAAATAATACACTGCTGAGAAGAGAGATACTCTTTGTAGCATAGTTCACTGGGGAAGCTTAAAGCTAAATGAGGGAGAAAATTGTGGCAAATTTTCTGGAAACTCAATATCTGCCCTCATAATAAGGTAATGCTAGAGGAAACTGAAGTTGGTAGTGGATTGAGGGTAATCATTACAAAAACAGGGCTTAAACTTAACTCACCTTGAGTACACTGACTCAACCTCTCACATTAAACATCTAGCAATAGAAGAGATGTGCTTGTTTTGAGGCATAAATAGTATTTATATCAGTCTCCACTGTAGAACTACTATGACTAATATTTAATCAAAAATTTCAAGAAACACCAAAAGCAAGGAAAATAAAACCACCATCAAGAGACAAAGCAATCAACAAAACAAATTGTTCTACAACTGATGCATAGATAAACAAACTGTGGTGCATCCACAACACAGAAAACTACACAGCAACTAAAATTAAAAAATATATTGAACATGCAACAACTTAAATGAATCTCAAGGTCTTTATTCTGAGTGAAAAAAAGGGAACTCTCAAAGGTTACATACTATATAATTCCATGTATATAATATTTTTGAAATGAGATAATTAAAAAATGGAAAACTTATTACTGGTTGCCAGGGTTAAGGGATGATGCATAAAGAGGGTGGATGTGCCTATAGACAGGTAGCGTAAGAGAGAACTTTGTGGGGATAGAATAGTTCTGAATCTTAATTTTGGTGGTGGTTATAGAAATCTACATATGTGATAAAATGATATAGAACTATACACACAAACATTATACTAATGTCCTTTTCTGGGTTTTGATACTGTATTATGGTTATATAAGATGTTACCATTTACAAAAAAAGGATAAATTGTATATCAAACCTCGTTGTACTGCAAATCAATAATTATTTTAAGATATAAAGGTAAAAATATCTGCAGAAATTAAAAAATGAAGAAATTAAGAGTGTTCAGACAAAAACTGAGAGTATTATTTTCAGGTATCTGTCACTATAAGATATATTATGGGAGTTTTCAGGAAGAAAAATATGATACAAGACAGAAATTAAGATCTACATGGGGGCTTCCCTGGTGGCACAGTGGTTGAGAGTCCGCCTGCCGTTGCAGGGGACACGGGTTCGTGCCCGGGTCCGGGAGGATCCCACATGTCGCGGAGTGGCTGGGCCCGTGAGCCATGGCACCCTGCGCGTCCAGAGACTGTGCTCCTCAACGGGAGAGGCCACAACAGTGAGAGGCCCATGTACAGCAAAAAAAAAAAAAAAAAAAAAAAAAAAAACAAAACAAAAAAAACTACATGAACGAAGGAGGAGAGTCATGAATGGATACAAATTCAGTGAATATAAAATTAATTTTTCTTATTTTAAATTGTGGTAAATATAACTGGCTAAAGCAAAAGAGAAGCTATGCATTTTGCATTTATAATTTATGTAAAAGTAAATTATATTGCAATAGCACAGATAATAAATAACAAAGGAAACAGCAATTAACAAGATAATAAATATAAATCAAACACATAGCAAGGTAATAAATATAAATCAAACATATCAATATTTATTTTTTTTAATTTAATTTAATTTTTTTTTTGTGGTACGCAGGCCTCTCACTGCTGTGGCCTCTCCCATCACGGAGCACTCCAGACGCGCAGGCTCAGCAGCCATGGCTCACGGGCCCAGCCGCTCCAAGGCATGTGGGATCTTCCCGGACCGGGGCACGAACCCGTGACCCCTGCATTGGCAGGCGGACTCTCAACCACTGCGCCACCAGGGAAGCCCAAACATATCAATATTTAAATAAATTAAAAGTAGTCTAATATATGTAGAGATTACAGAGAAAGGAATACTGAATTAAAAGACCAGGAGTCATTAAATGACTTTTCAGAAATGGTGGTGTATGAGTTCAAACAATCAGTTCCTCACTGAAACAACCTTTAAGCTACCAAAATCTGACAGAATTAACTTTTTCAGAAATCTGTAATCTAATCAAAAGCTTTCAGCAACCAGGAAGTGCTTAATGAATAAAGAGGTAACTTAAACTTTGCCATTTAAGTAATGTTCTATCTAGTCACTGACTAACTTTGAGATGAAAAATATAGACTTCTGTGACCACACTCAACAGCGAATGCAGTCTTTGTAAAGATAGTGAAGAACAGTCACTAAGAAAACAATAACAGCAGTGCTTAAAAATAGACAGCAAACTCTGGGGAGGGTGGCATTTCTATATCCATTACTTTGTTATATAAATTTTAGAAAAGTTTTGTCAGTCATCAAAATAAAACTGTAACTTTTATTTGAATTATTTTTAATTTATACATCAAATTGTGGAGAATAGATATAACAGTATTGAGTTAATGCATGTGATGTATATTTCTATTTATTCATATTACTTTGTTTTATTTTGTCAGCATTTTGTGGTTTGTTACATACAAATCCTGCACATATTTTGTTAGATTTTTGCCTGAGTACTACATTTCCTGTTGCTATAGTAAGTGGTATTTTCTTTTAATAAAAATTCCATTTTTTTCTTTGTTGTTATGTACAAATACAACTCATTTTTTATATAGCAACCTTGTATCCTATGGTCTTGATAAACTCATATACTAGTTCCTTCTTTTGGCAGATTCTTTGTGATTTTTCTGTTGTTTAAGAATTCATAGCTTTATTTTCTTTTATAACTACATGCCCTGTTATTTGTTTTTCTTGCCTTATTGCAAGGCCTTCCCAACATGCTGTTGAATACCAGTGGAGGAACAGGATATGTGTGCCTCCTTTCTAAACTTAGTAAAACTTCCTGAAAGCTTTCAGACTCTCACCATTAAGTATGATTGTAGATGTGTGTTTTGTAGATATTAGGTTAAGGAAGTTCTCGTCAATTCCTAATTGGTTGATATTTTTTCATGAATGGATGTTAGTTGAGAATTTAGCTAAACTACTCCATAATATTTCTGCCTCAGCATCCATTTTGCATGGTTAATTGGCCTACAGGGGCCTAGAACTGAAAGTAGGCCCAGCTACAAGTTCATGCCCTAGATAATCTGCAGAGTCACAAATAAGTCTTGTTCCTGAGATGAATTCCCAAAAGCTCTGGTGATAAACAGTCTGTTCTGACTCCCAGCTTCTTCTAGTTGTGTGTCCCTTAAATAAGATACCAGTGGACCTTACCAAAACCCCAATCTTTCTGGTTGGAATTGACCAATCTGTCTTTTCCCTGGGAACCTGAGAAATGCTCCACCCACAAATTTAATAAAGGCATGTGCCCCAGATTATGCACTGATCACTCTGCCTCTACCCTGACTTTACCTCCCCATGTGGCCCCTGGAGGCCTGTAACTCCTACAGTATCTGTGAATAATAAAATTATCTATTTTATTTTCCCTTTCTGTCTTTATTGAACCATGGTTCACCATCTGACACCCTGTGGCTCTACTTAACAAATGTTAATTTAACAAAATCACAGCAATATTGAATTTAATTGAATATATTTTCTGTATCTATTAAAATGGCCATGTATTTTTTCTTATTGAAATAGTTAATATGATAAATTATTCACTGATTAACTGTTTTAAATAATTATATATCTGCCAATTCACATTGAAAATAAAGAGAATTCCTGTATATCCTTCACCTAGTTTCCCCCCAATGATTATATCTTGCATGATTATAGTACAATAACAAAACAGGAACTTTTCACTGGTTAAAGTATGTATGTAGAGTTCTGTCATTTAATCACATGTGTAGATTTGTGCAACCACCAGCACAAATAAGATAAAGGACTAAATTATCAACACATGATCTCCTTCATACTAACCCTTAATAATCAAAACGAGTCAGCCCTTCATTCCTAATTCTGGTAACCACCAATCTGGTTTCTATCTCTATAATTTTGTAGTTTCAAGAATGTTATATAAGTATAAAGTATGTGACCTTTAGAAATTGGCTCAACATAATGTGCTTGAGATATACTAAAGTTGTTGCCTTTATCAATAGTGCATTCCTTTTTATTGGTGAATACTATTCAATGCTTTGTATGAACCACAGTTGTTTGGCCATGTACCTATTGAGGGATATCAACTGTTTCTTGCTTTATGTTCGTTTTTCTTTGTTTTGTTTGGGGTGTTATTTTTGCTATTGTAAAGAAAGCTGTAGTGAAAAATTTGCACAGGATTTTGTGTGGACTTAACTTTTAATTTCTCTGGGGAAAATGTTGAAATGTGACTGCTGTTTCATATATGCAATGGTTCATTTTATGTATATATATTATGTATATGTATCTGTATATATATATATATATATATATATATATATATATATATATATGTAAAATTAGTTTTTAAAGAAACTGCCAAACCCTTTTCTAGAGTGAAAATTTTTGCATTTTCATGAACAATGTATGAGAGATCCAGTTTCACTACCTCCTGTCATTTGATATTTTCACCATATTTTTATCTTTAAAATAGATGTATAGTGATATCTAATCATTGTCTTAGTTTACATTTCCTTAATGGATTAGTGATATTGAGATTATTTTGTTTTTTCTCTGTAGATCATTATGTTATCTGCAAATAAAAACATTTTTTTGTTTTCAATTTAATATATTTTATTTCCTTTTCTTGCTTTATTTTAATGGTTAAAATATCTAGTATCACACTGAATGTGTATAGTTAGAGAATAAAATCTTGTCTCTTTCTTGAACTAAGCAGGGGAATATTTAGTTCTTTACCACTAAGTAAGACTAGGTTCAGTGTTTTTGTAGATGTTCTTCAAGTTGATATAACTTTTTTTCTCTGATTTTCTATCATGAGTGGGTATGTATTGAATTTTCTCAAATGCTTTTATTCTAATTGATAGGGTCATGTGATTTTTCTCTTTTAGCTTGAAAATATAATAGATTACCTTGATTGATTCTCAAATATTGAAACTGCCTTACATCTTTGGTATAAATCCCACTTCATCATGGTGTATAATTATATTTTACATATTGATAAATAACACCAGATATTATTTATATTAATAATCTAACCACTAAAAATATTTTCATCTATCTTCATGAGTAATGTTATTTTTAGTTTTCTTATATGATCTTTGATTTTATTATAAGTTTAATATAGGCCTTGTCAAATGATCTGAAACGTGTTTCCCCTCCTCCATTTTCTGGAAAAGATTGTGTAAAATTGGTGTTAATTTTTCTTTAAAAGTTTTGTAAAAGTATCCACTTAAGCCATCTGGGCGTGAATAATTCTATTTGAGAAGGTTTAGTTATTAATTCAATGTCTTCTACTGTTATAAGATGATACAAATATTCATTTCATGTTGAATGAGTTGTGGTAACTTTTTCTTTTGTAGAAATTAGTGCATTTTACCCAAGAGCCAACATTATGTTCATGGAGTTGTTGCTATTATTTATTATCTTATTATCTCTTTATTTCTGGAGGATCTGTAGCTATTTATCCTGTTTAATTCCTGACATTATTAATTTGTCTTCTCTTTTTTCATTGGAAATATCATAGAATTTTATAAAATTTACTCATCTTTTCAAATAACCAATTCCATTGATTTTTTTTTCCTATTGTTTTTCTGTGCTCAGTTCTAGTGATCTACTCTTTATTATTTCCTTCCTTATGCTTGCTTCAGGTTTATTTTGGTATTGGTTTCCTTTCTCTTGTTTTTCTTGTTTCTTAAGGAGTTAGCTGATTATTGATTTGAGTCTTATACTCTTTTGTAATGTAAAAATCTTGTACTGATTTTTTAAATTTTTAAAAATTTTTGGATGAGCTCTGCTTAATCATGGTGTATTATATTTTGATATACAGCATGATTCAATTTGTTAATATTTTATTAAGTATTTTTCCCTATAATGTTCATGAGAGTTATTGTTCTGAAGTTATCATTTTTAATAATGTTTTTGTCTTGATAGTTCTGGCCTCATAAAATGAGTGGAAAAGTGTTTCTGCCTCTTCTATTTTCTGGAGGTAATTTTATAAAATTAATATTATTTCTTTTCTTGAAAAACATAATATATGTTCATTAAATATGTTTTCACTGATGAGTTCTCCAATGAAAATATCTGGGCATTAATTTTTCTTGTTTAAATGGTATTTAATTAAGAATTGAATTTCTTTAGTAGATAAATGTTCATTAATATTATCTTTATTTCCTTGAGTGAATGTTGGTAGTTTGTTTTTTTAAAGAAGTTGCTCATTTTAACTAAGTTACTAAATTTGTAAGCATGAAGCTCATGATAGTCCTTATCTGTCTTTAAAAGAGATTAACTGAGATAAAATTTATATGCCACAGTTTACCTTTTAATTTTATTTATTTTATTTTTTTTATGAGTTATTGCTTTTTTTTAAATTTTTTTAATTTATTTTTTTAACATCTTTATTTGAGTATAACTGTTTTACAATAGTGTGTTAGTTTCTCCTTTACAACAAAGTGAATCAGTTATACATATACATATGTTCCCATAACTCTTCCCTCTTTTGTCACCCTCCCTCCCACCCTCTCTATCCCACCCCTCTAGGTGGTCACAAAGCACAGAGGTGAACTCCCTGTGCTATGCTGCAGCTTCCCACTAGCTATCTACTTTACATTTGGTTGTGTGTATATGTCCCTGCCACTCTCTCACATCGTCACAGCTTACCCTTCCCCATCCCCATATCCTCAAGTCCATGATCTAGTAGGTCTGTGTTTTATTCAACTCCTACGACTAATCTCTTCATGACTTTTTTTTTTTTTTTCGATTCCATATATATGTGTTAGCATACGGTATTTGTTTTTATGCTTCTGACTTACTTCACTCTGTATGACAGATTCCAGGTCTATCCACTTCATTACAAATAACTTAGTTTCATTTCTTTTTATGGCTGAGTAATATTCCATTGTATATATGTGCCACATCTTCCTTATCCATTCATCTGTTGATGGACACTTAGGTTGCTTCCATGTCCTGGCTATCGTAAATAGAGCTGCAATAAACATTTTGGTACATGACTCTTTTTGAATTATGGTTTTCTCAGGTTATATGCCCAGTAGTGGGATTGCTGGGTCATATGGTAGTTCTATTTGTAGTTTTTTAAGGAACCTACATACTGTTCTCCATAGTGGCTGTATCATTTTACATTCCCACCAGCAGTGCAAGAGTGTTCCCTTTTCTCCACACCCTCTCCAGCATTTATTGTTTCTAGAGATTTTGATGATGGCCAATCTGGCTGGTGTGAGATGATATCTCTTTGTAGATTTGATTTGCATTTCTCTAATGATTAATGAGGTTGAGCATTCTTTCATGTGTTTGTTGGCTATCTGTATATCTTCTTTGGAGAAATGTCTATTTAGTTCTTCTGCCCATATTTGGATTGGGTTGTTGGTTTTTTTGTTACTGAGCTGCATGAGTTGCTTAAAAATTGTGGATATTAATCCTTTGTCAGTTGTTTCATTTGCAAATATTTTCTCCCATTCTGAGGGTTGTCTTTTGGTCTTGTTTATGGTATCCTTTGCTGTGCAAAAGCTTTTAAGTTTCATTAGATCCCATTTGTTTATTTTTATTTTTATTTCCATTTCTCTAGGAGATGGGTAAAAAAGGATCTTGCTGTGATTGATGTCGTAGAGTGTTCTGCCTATGTTTTCCTCTAAGAGTTTGATAGTGTCTGGCCTTACATTTAGGTCTTTAACCCATTTTGAGTTTATTATTGTGTATGGTGTTAGGGAGTGTTCTAATTTCATACTTCTACAGGTAGCTGTCCAGTTTTCCCTGCACCACTTATTGAAGAGGCTGTCTGTTCTCCACTGTGTTTCCTTCCCTCCTTTATCAAAGATAATGTGACCATATGTGAATGGGTTTATCTCTGGGCTTTCTATCCTGTTCCATTGATCTATATTTCTGTTTTTGTGTCAGTACCATACTGTCTTGATTACTGTGGCCTTGTAGTATAGTCTGAAGTCAGGGAGCCTGATTCCTCCAGCTCCATTTGTCGTTCTCAACATTGCTTTGGCTATTCGGGGTCTTTTGTGTTTCCATACAAATTGTGAAATTCTTTGTTCTAGTTCTGTAAAATTGCCAGTGGTAATTTGATAGGGATTGCATTGAATCTGTAGATTGCTTTGTGTAATAGAGTCATTTTCACTATGTTGATTCTTCCAATCCATGAACATGGTATATTTCTCCACCTATTTGTATCATCTTTAATTTCTTTCATCAGTGTCTTATATTTTTCTGCATACAAGTCTTTTGTCTCCTTAGGTAGGTTTATTCCTAGATATTTTATTCTTTTTGTTGCAATGGTAAATGGGAGTGTTTTCTTAATTTCACTCTCAGATTTTTCATCATTAGTGTATAAGAATGCCAGAGATTTCTGTACATTAATTTTGTATCCTGCTACTTTACCAAATTCATTGATTAGTTCTAGTAGTTTTCTGGTAGCATCCTTAGTATTCTCTATGTATAGTATCATGTCATCTGCAAACAGTGACAGCTTTACTTCTTCTTTTCCTATTTGGATTCATTCTATTTCTTTATTTTCTCTAATTGCTGTGGCTAGAACTTCCAAAACTAGGTTGAATAAGAGTGGTGAGAGTGGGCAACCTTGTCTTTTTCCTGATCTTAGTGGAAATGGTTTCAGTTTTTCACCATTGAGAACAATGCTGGCTGTGGGTTTGTCATATATTGCCTTATTATATTGAGGAAAGTTCCCTCTATGCCTACTTTCTGCAGGGTTTTTATCATAAATGGGTGTTGAATTTTGTCAAAAGCTTTCTCTGCATCTATTGAGATGATCATATGGTTTTTCTCCTTCAGTTTGTTGATATGGTTTATCACGTTGATTGATTTGCGTATATTGAAGAATCCTTGCATTCCTGGAATAAACCCCAATTGATCATGGTGTATGATCCTTTTAATGTGCTGTTGGATTCTGTTTGCTAGTATTTTGTTGAGGATTTTTGCATCTATGTTCATCAGTGATATTGGTCTATAGTTTTCTTTCTTTGTGACGTCTTTGTCTGGTTTTGGTATCAGGGTGATGGTGGCCTCATAGAATGAGTTTGGGAGTGTTCCTCCCTCTGCTATCTTTTGGAAGAATTTGAGAAGGATAGGTGTTAGCTCTTCTCTAAATGTTTGATAGAATTCGCCTGTGAAGCCATCTGGTCCTGGGCTTTTGTTTGTTGGAAGATTTTGAATCACAGTTTCAATTTCAGTGCTTGTGATTGGTCTGTTCATATCTTCTATTTCTTCCTGGTTCAGTCTTGGCAGGTTGTGCATTTCTAAGAATTTGTCCATTTCTTCCAGGTTGTCCATTTTATTGCCATAGAGTTGCTTGTAGTAATCTCTAATAATCTTTTGTATTTCTGCAGAGTCAGTTGTTACATCTCCTTTTTCATTTCTAATTCTATTGATTTGAGTCTTCTCCCTTTTTTTCTTGATGAGTCTGGCTAATGGTTTATCAATTTTATTTATCTTCTCAAAGAACCAGCTTTTACTTTCATTGATCTTTGCTATTGGTTCCTTCATTTCTTTTCCATTAATTTCTGATCTGATCTTTATGATTTCTTTCCTTCTGCTAAATTTGGGGGTTTTTTGTTCTTCCTTCTCCAATTGCTTTAGGTGCAATGTTAGGTTGTTTATTCGAGATGTTTCCTGTTTCTTAAGGTTGGATTGTATTGCTATAAACTTCCCTCTTAGAACTGCTTTTGCTGTATCCCATAGGTTATGGGTCGCCGTGTCTCCATTGTCATTTGTTTCTAAGTACTTTTTGATTTCCTCTTTGATTTCTTCAGTGATCACTTCGTTATTAAGTAGTGTATTGTTTAGCCTCCATGTGTTTGTATTTTTTCCAGATCTTTTCCTGTAATTGATATCTAGTCTCATAGCGTTGTGGTCAGAAAAGATGCTTGATACAATTTCAATTTTCTTAAATTTTCCAAGGCTAGATTTGTGACCCAAGATATGATCTATCCTGGAGAATGTTCCATGAGCACTTGAGAAAAATGTGTATTCTGTTGTTTTTGGGTGGAATGTCCTATAAATATCAAGTAAATCTATCTTGTATAATGTATCATTTAACGCTTGTGTTTCCTTATTTATTTTCATTTTAGTTGATATGTCCATTGGTGACAGTGGGGTGTTAAAGTCCCCTACTATGATTGTGTTACTGTCGAGTTCCCCTTTTATGGCTGTTAGTATTTGCCTTATGTATTGAGGTGCGCCTATATTCGGTGCATAAATATTTACAATTGTTATATCTTCTTCATGGATCGATCGCTTGATCATTATGTAGTGTCCTTCTTTGTCTCTTGGAATAGACTTTATTTTAAAGTCTATTTTGTCTGATATGAGAATTGCTACTCCAGCTTTCTTCTGATTTCCATTTGCATGGAATATCTTTTTTGGTCCCCTCACTTTCAGCCTGTAAGTGTTCCTAGGTCTGATGTGGGTCTCTTGTAGACAGCATATATATGGGTCCTGTTTTTGTATCCATTCAGCCAGTCTGTGTCTTTTGGTGGGAGCATTTAATCCATTTACATTTAAGGTAATTATTGATATGTGAATTCCTATTACCATTTACTTAATTGTTTCTGGTTGTTCTTGTAGGTCTTTTCCTTCTCTTATGTTTCTTGCTTAGAGAAGTTCCTTTAGCATTTGTTGTAAAGCTGGTTTGGTGGTGCTGAACTCTCTCAGCTTTTGCTTGTCTGTAAAGATTTTAATTTCTCCATCAAATCTGAATGAGATCCTTGCTGGGTAGAGTAATCTTGGTTGTATGTTTTTTTCCTTCATCACTTTAAATATGTCCTGCCACTCCCTTCTGGCTTGTAGAGTTTCTGCTGAAAGATCAGATGTTAGCCTTATGGGGATTCCCTTGTGTTTTATTTGTTGTTTTTCCCTTGCTGCTTTTAATATGTTTTCTTTGTATTTAATTTTTGACAGTTTGATTATTATGTGTCTCGGCATGTTTATCCTTGGGTTTATCCTGTATGGGACTCTCTGTGCTTCCTGGACTTGGTTGACTATTTCCTTTCCTATATTACGGAAGTTTTTAACTATAATCTCTTCAAATATTTTCTCAGTCCCTTTCTTTTTCTCTTCTTTTTCTGGGACCCCTATGATTCGAATGTTGGTGCATTTAATGTTTCCCAGAGATATCTGAAACTTTCCTCAGTTCTTTTTATTCTTTTTTCTTTCTTCTGCTCTGCAGTAGTTATTTCCACTATTTTATCTTCCAGGTCACTTATCCATCCTTCTGCCTCAGTTATTCTGCTACTGATCCCGTTTAGAGTATTTTTCATTTCATTTATTGTGTTGCTCATCATTACTTGCTTCCTCTTTATTTCTTCTAGGTCCTTGTTAACTGTTTCTTGCAATTTGTCTATTCTATTTCCGAGATTTTGCATCACCTTCACCATCATTATTCTAAATTCTCTTTCAGGTAGATTGGCTATTACCTCTTCATTTGTTAGGTCTGGTGTGTTTTTATCTTGTTCCTTCATCTGCTCTGTGTTTTTCTGTCTTCTCATTTTGCTTATCTTACTGTGTTTGGGGTCTCCCTTTTGCAGGCTGCAGGTTCGTAGTTCTATCTATTTTTGGTGGCTGTCCCCAGTGGCTGAGGTTGGTTCAGTGGGTTGAGCAGGTTTCCTGTTTGGGGGGACCAGTGCCCCTGTTCTGGTGGATGAGGCTGGATCCCGTCTCCCTGGTGGGCAGGTCCACGTCTGGGGGCGTGTATGGGGATGTCGGTAGCCTTACTGTGATTCTAGGCCGCCTCTCTGCTAATGGATGGGGCTGTAGACCTGTCTCGCTCTTTGTTGGGTGTAAGGTGTCCAGCACTTTTTGTTGCTGGTCCTTGAGTGTATCTGGGTCTTGGTGTTGAGATGGAGATCTCTGGGAGATTTTCGCCATTTGATATTACGTGGAGCTCTGAGGTCTCTTGTGGACCAGTGTCCTGAGGTTAGTTCTCCCACCTCAGAGACACAGCCTTGACACCTGGCTGGAGTGCCAAGAGCCTTTAATCCTCACAGCTCAAAACAAAAGGGAGAAAAAAATAGAAAGGCAAGAAAGTAAGGAAGAAAGAAGGAAGGGAGGGAAGGAAAGAAGAAAGGAAGGGCGGGAGGAAGAAAGGAAGGGAGAAAGGAAGGAGGGAATAAAGAAAGGAAGGCAGGGAGGAAGAAAGGAAGGGAGGAAGGAAGGAGGGTATAAAGAAAGGAAGGGAGGGAGGAAGGAAGGAGGGAATAAAGAAAGGAAGGGAGGGAGGAAGAAAGGAAGGAGGGAATAAAGAAAGGAAGGGAGTGAGGAAGAAAGGAAGGGAGGAAGGGAGGAGGGAATAAAGAAAGGAAGGGAGGGAGGAAGAAAGGAAGGGAGGAAGGAAGGAGGGAATAAAGGAAGGAAAGGAGGAAGGAAGGAAGGAGGGAGATAGGAAAGAAAGGAGGGAAGAAAGGAAGAAAGAAAGGGGAGAAGACAAAATAAAGTAGGGTAAAATACAGTTATTAAAATAACAAAAAAATTATTAAGGAGAAAAATTTCTATTAAAGAAAAAAAAAAAGACAAAAAAAAAAAAAATGATCCGTCTAACCCCAGGACAAATGGTGAAAACAAAGCTACACAGACAAAATCTCACACAGCAGCACGCACATACACACTCACAAAAAGAAAAAAGGGGAAAATAATAGTATATCTTGCTCCCAAAGTCCACTTCCTCAACCTGGGATATTTCGCTGTCTATTCAGGTTTTCCACAGATGCAGGGCACTTCAAGCTGACTGTGGAGCTTTAACCCGCTGTTTCTGAGGCTGCTGGGAGGGACCTCCCCCTCTCTTTGTTTGCACAGCTCCTGGGGCTCAGCCCTGGACCTGGCCCCGCCTCTGCGCGCAGGTTGTCCGAGGGCGTCTGCCCTTCGCTCAGAGAGGGCGGGGTCAAAGGAGCAGCGTTAAGGAGCAGCTGATTCGTGGTCTCTGGCTCGCTCAGGTGGGGGGTGGGGCACGGATGTGGGGCGAGTCCGTGGCGGCAGAGGCCGGCGTGACGCTGCACCGGCCCGAGGTGCGCCACCCGTTTTCCTGGGGAAGCAGTCCCAGGATCTCGGGACCCCGGCACTGGCGGGCTGCACAGGCTCCCGGGAGGGGCGGTGTGGAGAGTGACCTGCGCTCGCACACAGGCCTCTTGGTGGTGGCAGTAGCAACGCTAGCGTCCCCCACCCGTCTCTGTTGTCCGTGCCGACAGCCGCAGCTCGCGCCCGTTTTTGGAGCTTCTTTATGTGGTGCCCTTAATTCCCTTTCCTCACGCCCCAGGAAGCGAAGAGGCAAGAAAAAGTCTCTTGTCTCTTTGGCAGCTCCGCGCCCGTTTCTGGAGCTCCTTTAAGCGGCGCGCTTAAACCCCTCTCCTCGCGCAGCAGGAGGTAAAGAGGGAAGAAAAGGTCTCTTGCCTCTTTGGCAGCTGCAGACTTCTCCCGAACTCCCTCCCGGCCAGCCGTGGTGCGCTAACCCCTTCAGGCTGTTTTCACTCTGCCAACTCCAGACCTTTCCCTGGGATCCACCCGAGGCTCAGTTCCCATCCCCGCCCACCGCGGTGGGTGAGCAGACAAGCCTCTCGGGCTGGTGAGTGCTGATCGGCACCGATCCTCCGTGCGGGAATCTCTCTGCTTTGCCCTCCGCACCCTGTTGGTGTGCTCTCCTCTGCGGCTCCGAAGCTTCCCCCTCCGCCACCCACAGTCTCCGCCCGCGAAGGGGCTTCTAGTGTGTGGGAACCTTTCCTCCTTCACGGCTCCCTCCCACTGGTGCAGGTCCCATCCCTATTCTTTTGTCTCTGTTTATTCTTTTTTCTTTTGCCCTACGCAGGTACGTGGGGAGTTTCTTGCCTTTTGGGAGGTCTGAGGTCTTCTGCCAGCGTTCGGTGGGTCTTCTATAGGAGAAGTTCCACGTGTAGATGTATTTCTGATGTCTCTGTGAGGAGGAAGGTGATCCCCGTGTCTTACTCTTCCTCCATCTTCTCGCTCCCCCCCACCTTTTAATTTTAGATTGTATTTATCACACCCAAATCAAACTTGAACCCATGAATGATAACTCCAAATGTCCTCCCTCATCCTCACTATTTCTAAATTGTATTATTTATCTTTTTATTATTGTTACAATCACTCTTTACACATTCTCAATACAGTACTTTGTCATGTATATAATTGACAAATATTTTTCCATTCAGATAGGTGTCATTTCATTTTCTCCATGGTGATCTTTGAATCACAAAAGGTTTTATTTATTATTAATTCCAACTTATCAATAATCTTTATGTCTTCTATTTCTGATGTCATATCTAAAAAGTCATTGCCTAACTCAATATCACAAATATTTGCTTTTATATATTTTTCCCAAGAATTTTATAATTTTAGCTCTTAAATTTAGGTATATTTTCTACTTTTATTTAACTTTTATATCTGGAGTGAGATATAGGTCAAAATTCATAGTTTTGCATATGCGTGTCTACTTGTTCTAGCACCATTGATTGAAACATTTTTTTTTCAATTTGTTTGTCCTGTTCATTAAAGATCAATTAACTGTAAGTGTTATGGTCTATTTCTTAATTCTAAATTATATTTTATGAATCTATATGTCAGTTCTTATGCCAGTACCATAGTTGTTTTGACCATTATGGGTCAATAGCATTTTCATAAGGTTTTTGGGATCAACTTCTTATTTTCTGAAAAAAAAAAAAAAAAAAAAAAAAGCCAGTTAGAATTTT
Organism: Kogia breviceps; assembly: GCF_026419965.1. Taxonomy (NCBI): domain Eukaryota; kingdom Metazoa; phylum Chordata; class Mammalia; order Artiodactyla; family Physeteridae; genus Kogia; species Kogia breviceps. The sequence goes on from NC_081330.1 coordinate 55,027,233, forward strand.
CATAATAATTGCATTAATCTGTAGATCAATTTGGAGAGTATTCTTCTCTTAATATTAAGTTTTCAATGCATGATCATGGGCTGTCTTTCTTTTCATTTGAATATTATTTATTTCTTTTAAAAAACTCTATAGCTTTTGGAGTATATTTTTTGCATTTCTTTTATTAAATTTATTCCTAAGTGTTTTATTCTTTGTAATATTATTTTAAATGGAATTGTTTTCCAGATTTTATTTTTGGACTGTTTATTGTTAATGTATAGAAATAGAATTGATTTTTTATATTGATCTTGTATATTACAACTTTGTTAAACCAATTTATTAGTTTTAATAGATTTCAGTTATTTATTTAGGATTTTCTATAAAGAAGATTATGTCATGTACTAATAGATATAGCTTTACTTCTTCCTTCCTCTGCCTTTTATTTCTTTTTCTTGTGTCTAGATCCTCCAGCACAATGTCAAACAGAGGGTCAAGAGTATGCATTGTTGTCTTGTTCATGATGTTAGGGGAAAATATTCAGTGTTTTGCAAGAAGCATAATGTTAGTTCTAGGTTTTTCATAGATACCCACTATCAGGTTGATGATGTTTCCTTTTATTCCTAGTATGTTACATTCTTTTATCATGATTCATTGTTGGATTTTTTCAAATTATTATTTTTTGCAGCTCTTTGAGATGACTATATGGTTTTGGCCTTTATTTTGTTGATATATTTTATTACATTGACTTTTTTAGATGTTAAATCAATATTTTTTTCTTGGGTAAATCCCACTTGGTCAGTGTTTTATCTCTTTATATGTTGCTGGATTTGATTCAATAGTATTTCATTGAGTTTCCTATGTCTATATTCTTTAAATATATTGGTCCAAAATATCCTTTTCTTGTTATACATTTGTTTGGCAATACTGGCCCTGTAGGAAGAGTCAAGGAGTTTTCTCTACCATTTGGTTATTTGGAAGAATTTATTAAAAAATGGAATTAATCCTTATTTCAATGTTTGGAAGACTTCATCAGTGAAACTATCTGGACATTGTCTTTTAATTATGGGTAGTGTTTTAAATGGCTAATGGAACCTCTTGTTTTAATATAGGTCTATTCAGATTTTCTGTTTTTTTTTTTTTTTTAATCATTCCATAGTTTGTGTCTTCCTGAGAATGTATTTCCTCTAAATTACCTAATTTGTTTACATACTGTTATCATATTAGTCCCTTATAATCCTTTTAATTTCTCTGAGATAGTCATGTTTCATCCTTAATTATTTATTTCCATTCTAATCTCTATTATTCCCTTCCTTTTGCTTGCTTTTGTTTGTTTTCTTTTTCTAGTTTATTAAAATGCTAGGTCAGTTTACTGATTTTAAAATTTTCTAAATTTTAACAGAGGCACTTATAGCTGTAAATTTCCTTCTAAACACTGTTTAGAATCCTAAAGTTGTGTTTATGTCTCCATTTTCATTCATATCAAAAATATTTCTATTTTCCCTTGTTATATCTTCTTTGATACATTTTGTATATAGGACTGTATTATTTAATTTCCACATATTTGTGAATTTCTCAAATTTATTTATTTCTAATTTCAATTCATTGTTGTGAGGGAATTTACATGTTGAATATTTTCAATCCTATTAAATGTATGGAGACTTGATTTTTGGTCTGTCTTAGAAAACATTCCATGTGCACTTAAGGACTGCATCCAGCTGTTGTTGAGTGGAGTGTTCTATACATGTCTGATAGTTGTAGCAGCACTCTTCAAATATTTGATTTCTTGATAGCCTTCTGCCTAGTCGATTTTACAACTTTTGAAATTGTTACCAAAGTCATCAACTGTTACTGTGAAATTTTCTGTTTCTTGCTTTAATTCTGCCAGGTATTGCTTCATGTGTTTTGGGGCTCTTTGGGGTGTATATATACTTATAATTCTTATATCATCTTCATGGATTGACCATTTATCATTATAAAATTTCTATCTCTAACAAAATTTTAAGTCTATTTTGTTGAGTATTACTATAATTATTTCAACTTTTGTATGGGTGCTGTTTGCATAATATATCTATTTTTCATCTACTTTCAACATATTTGTATCTTTGAATCTAAATTGTATTTCTTATACAAAGCATATAGTTGGAAAATTTTAAAAACAAACCAGCCTGACAACATCTGCCTTTTGATTGGATTGTTAAATTTATTCACAATAGGTGTTATCATTAATGCAGTTTGATTCTCACCTGCCATGTTCTTTTTTTCAATATCAATCACATATCTTTGTTTCTCTACACTTCTTTTTCTGCATTCTTTTGCAGTAGGTGAATATTTTGTAGATGAACACTTTAATTCCTTTTTTAAAATATATTTTTAAGTGATTTTATTATTTGTTACTTTACAGATTACCATATATAAATTAATTAGAATTTACTTCAGATTTGTATTAAGTAAATTCCAGTGAGATATAGAAATGTTACTCCTATATAGATCAGTTACAACTTCCTATACACATAATTTGTTATAATTCTAAAAATATATTACTATAATATTATTTTATATAATTTTATGTGTTTAAAGAACCTAAGACAAGAAAGGACATCCCATATATATTTATAGTGGCTGTGCCATTTTAGATTCCAGCCAAAAATTAACAAGGATTCCAATTTATCCACTTCCTTGTCAACACTTTATTTTCTGGGATTCTTTTAGTTTTGTTTTTTGATAGTGGTCACCTTAATGTGTGTGAGGTGATACCTCAATGAGCTTTTAATTTGGGTTTTCCTTATGATTACTATGTTGAACACCTTTCCATGTGCTTATTGGCCATTTTTATATCTTATTTGGAGAAATGCTTATTCAAATCATTTGCCCATTTTATGATTATTTGGCTTTTCATCGTTGGGTTGTAAGAGTTCTATATACATTCTACATATTAACACTTTATTAGAGATGTGGATTGCAAATATTTTTATCCATTCCATAGGTTGCTTTTCACTCTATTGATTGTTTCCTTCAGTGTGTATAAGCTTTTTTTTAAACATCTTTATTGGAGTATGATTGCTTTACAACGGTGTGTTAGTTTCTGCTTTATAACAAAGTGAATCAGTTATACATATACATATGTTCCCATAACTCTTCCCTCTTGCATCTCCCTCCCTCCCACCCTCCCTATCTCACCCTTCTAGGTGGTCATAAAGCACCGAGCTGATCTCCCTGTGCTATGCGGCTGTTTCTCACTAGCTATCTATTTTACGTTTGGTAGTGTATATATGTCCATGCCACTCTCTCACTTTGTCACAGCTTACCCTTCCCCCTCCCCATATCCTCAAGTCCATTCTCTAGTAGGTCTGTTTATAAGCTTTTGTTTGATGTAGTCCCATCTATCTATTTTTGCTTTTGTTGCCTGTGCTTTTGGTATCATATCAAGGAAATCCTTGCCAAATCCAATGTCGTGAAGATTTCCTCTATTTTTTTTTCTTCTAAGAGTTTCATAATTTTAGGTCTTACCTTTATGTCTTCAATTAATTTTGAGTTAATTTTTGTATATGGTATAAGGTAAGGGTATGATTGCATTCTTTTAGATGTGGATATCTAGTTTTTCAAGCTTGGAGGGACTGTCCTTTCTCCATTGAATGTTGTTGTCATATTTGTCAAAAATCATATTTGCAAGAATTTATCTCTGGGCTCTGTAATTGACTCCACGGGTCTACATTTTCATTTTTATGCTGGTACTATTTTTCCTTAATTTTTAGATGTATTTTTCCTAGATATAAGGGTCTTGGTTGATAGTTTTCTTTCAAGTTGTTGTTGCTGATGTTTTTCCCCAGTACTTTGTATATGTCATTCCACTACTTTCCAGCCTTTATTGTTTTTAATTAGAATGCTTCCTTGTACTTGATGAATCTTTTTTTTTTTCTCTTGCTGCTTTCAAGATTCTCTCTTTGTCTTGGACTTTCAATATTTTTATTATAATGTGTAGAGTGTGGATCTATTTACGTATAGCCTACTTTGTGTTCATTAAGCCTCTTGAATGAGATTAATGTTTTTATATCAAATTTTGGAAGTTTTCTGCCATTCTTTCTTTAAAAATTTTCTTGCCCCTTTTCCCTCTTTTCTTTTTATACTCCTATTACTAGTGTATTGTATTATTTAATGTTGCCTCACTTTTCTCTGAGGCACTGCTCGTTTTTCTTCTTTTTCTGCTTTTTTTTCTGAATTTCATAATTTTTTTGATCTATCTTCTAGTTTGTTCATTCTCTATTTATCATCTAAAATCTACTGTTAATCCCCTCTGATGAATTTTTCATTTCAGTTATTATATTTTTTTACTCCAGAATTTCCATTTAATTATTTTTTTATAATTTATATCTATTTACTTATATAATCTATTTCATGAGACATTTCCATCATAGCTTCCATTTCTTCTTTCAGCATGATTTTCTTTAGTCCTTTGAACATATTTATAATAGTTGTTGTGAAAGCTTTATTAAGTTCAACATCTGACCATTCTCACTGTTTCAATTGACTCCATTTTTATTTCTTGTATATAGGTCACACTTTCCTGTTTCTTTACATGACTCATTATTAACTTTTTGTTAAAAACTGGACATTTACATAATATGTTGTGGTAATTTTGGATACTGATACCTTTCTTTCTCATTCTTATTATTTGCTTGTTTGTTTAGTGATTGGATGGATTATTTTAGCAAAATTTATTACCTTTGCAGTGAAAAATCTCCAATGGTCCCCCTTAGACTGTTCAACTTTGGGTATGCCTACTGTCACTCAGTGATGATTATGGTTTTGGAAATCTGTGTCTCTGATCATTCTTGCATCTCTCTGCTAAACTGTCTTCCTCTTTTGGTTTCACACCCAGCAGTTAAAATTAAGTAATTGCTGGTTGCTATATTGTTTTTGACAATGCCTGTTGTGTGATCCAATTAATTTTATCTCCCTTTTCAGAAGCAGTTTTTGATGTCAGATTTTGAGTTCTTCTGGCCCCAGAAAGTCTTTTTAGCTATCTTATTTCCTGCCTTTATTTGTAAAATCGGTGACTTCATAAAACTACCAGTCTCTTCTTAATTCTTTAGAATCAAAATCTCCACTGTGTGCAAGAACACCCTTAGGCTTGAAATTCCACATGTTGTGCTTCAAATTAAATTCGTTTCCTTGAGAAGAGCTTAGGAGGTCATTATTCTTATGGCCTCGCTCTTCCATTGAGCAGAATATTTGAACCACTTCTCCAGAACTGAGAGAAGGGACACTTGCCTGCTTTCTGAGAGTAACACCCTTGCTTTACAAGGAGGAAATTAGTAAAGTGTTGTAGCTTCTAGGTTTTTTAGGCTGTTTTTTCTGGTGTGAAGATTTCTCTCTACAAGTGAGATGGAATGAGGATATTAGGTCATCAATTTTCTCCTCCTTCTACTCTTGGGATAGAGTCTGCCCTATACATGTGTTCTGGGTTGAAAAAGGGAGCCTTTGACTCGCGGCTGCTTACACCTGTAATTTAGCCTCTGCTACATAGACCTTGTGGGAGAAATGATAAAGAATGATCATGGTTTCCCCTCAGGGAGATACCACAGCCCTTCAATGGGAGCTGAGTAGACAGCTTTCAGTCCCAGAGGAGTCCCATCTTCTTGGCCATACACCCCTTAATTGGAGCTTTTGTAACACTGAACTGTGTGGAAAGAAGTGAGATCAAAGCAAGTGGGTCATGGCTGAGTTGCCACAGACTACTGCTCTTCTTATCAAGATTTAGTAGATATCCTTGAATATATGTTTCTTCATTGGCTGTATACTTTTAGAACAGTTTCCAGAGATTTGAAAGTTTTTGTCTTTTTAATAATTTTTATTAGTATGGCTGATTCACTGGTAAGAGTTTCTTCAGATTCCTCATACCTGCATTTTCTTCTCCTTTTCTCCTTCTCTTCCCTTTGCTTTTACTGTGTCAAAAACTTTACATTTAAAGTGAATTTCCTTAAACACCATATTGTGGAGTTTTGTGTTTCTACTCAACCTGATGATCCATCTTTTAACTGGTGTGCTTAGATCATTCCTGTTTACAGTAATTATTTATATAGTTAGATCTATATACTATCTTGCTAGCTGTTTTCTATTTAAGGTATTTAGTCTTTCTTTCTGAATATAATTAAGCATTTTAAGAAATTATTTTACTTAATCCTGTCTCTTGAATTATTATTTAAATTTATTTTTAAACTTTTTCAATAATTGCTCTATTGACTTACAGTTTACAGTTTTTAAAAACCTGAGTACACCTTCAAATGATTTAACACTTTATGAGTACTCTAAAGATTGTATAATAGTTTATTATCAATTACTCCCTCTAATTCCTTGTGACATTGTTGCCATATATTTCAATGTTGCATATGCAAAAACCCCACAAATATTGTTAGTATGATTGCTTTAAACTGTTATATTTTAGAGTAATTAAAATAATATTAAAGTATGACATATTTTATTTTCATTTATTTAATTTCTAACACTTCATTTTTATATGTAGATCTAATTTTCCAATCTATATCATATTTACTTTATCTGAAGAATATAATTTAATTAGACTTTTTTTTGCAGAGGTAGGTCTACTATGAATGATATCCACCAGTTGTTATTTGTCTTAGTTTTTTTTTTTTCACTTTCATTTTTGAAAGTTATTTTCCCTGGATATAAAATGCAAGTGTATTGGTTTCCTATCACTTATGTAATAAACTATCATAAACTTAGTGGCTTAAAACAAAACAAATTTATTCTCTTATGATCCTGGATACCAGAAATCTGAAATTAGTCTTACTGACCTAAAGTCAAGGTGTAATAAGCAGGGCTGTGCTCCTTTCTGGAGGATCAATAGTTTAGTCTTTTTCCTTGACTTTTCAAGTTACCAAAGGCTGCTCACATTACTTGGTTTATGGTCCCTTCTTCACAACTTCAAAGTCAGCAGTAGTGGGTCCTGTCTTTCTCACATTGCTTCTCACTGTTGCTTTCTCTTTTATACCCCTCTTCTACTTTTAATGATTACTTTGGGCCAGTCTGAATAATTCATGACACTCTTTCTATATGAAAGTCAGCTGATTAGGAAACTTAATTTCATCTGCAACCTTAGTTACCCTTTGACATGTAAAGTGACATTCATAGGTTTCAGGGATTGGGACATGGAAATCTTTTTAGAGCCATTATTCTGCCTACCATAGTCTACCCCCTAGACCCCAAAGATATATGTCTATTTCAAATGCAAAGTACATTCATTCATGACACAGGCTCAAAAGTTTTAAATCAATTATACCATCAACACAAAGTCCAAATTCTCCTTTAAATCTTATAAGGTCAATATCTAATTGTAATATCTTGTCTCTAAATCATGTAAACTAGATATAGGTACAACTCTGAGTATAATTCATTTTGAAACAAACTTCTTTTCTCTCTACGGCTTGTGAAACTAAAAACCAATGTATCTGCTTTCAAAATGCAATGGAGGTACTAACATAAGTTTTCAGTTATATGTATTCCATTTCAAAATGGGAGAAAATGGAAGGAAAAAAGAGATACCAGTCCACAACAATTTTGAAACCCAGGAAGGAAAACTCTATTCAGTGTCAATGCCTGAGAATAATCCTCTTTGGCTCATAGTTCTGCTCTCTGATGCATTTCCATTTTATTCTCCCTTGTAGCTTCCATCTCTCTGCTGATATTGCCTATTTGATTTCACATATTGCCTACCTTTTTCATTAGCACCCTTCATTTTTTCATTGCTCTTATTTTAAAAACATTCTTGTTAGATATATCCAATATTCATGTCATATCTGAGTTTGGTTCTGTATTTTGCTTTATCTTCCCTGATGCTATTATCTTTGTCTTTTGGTAGGAATTATAACTTTTAGTTGAAACCTGGGCTTATTTTTTAGAGTTGTAGATACCAAGGTAAAATTGTGCTGTTCAGAGAAGTTCTAGTATTGCCTTCTGCTAAGCCTTTTATGTGGGGATTTGTTTAATGAAGTCTGGTATTTTTATTTAAAATGTTCAATTTTATAATTGTTCTTGTGCTTTCCAGAGTTAAACTTTTTTTTTTTTTCCTGTGGGGACTACTGACTTAAAATTCCTCTAGTGATGCCTTATTTGTATTCCCTCTTGGCTTTTGGCCTTTCCTTTGTACTGTTCCCAAGAGATATTCTCTTGCAGTTCTTTTAGCTGTATTCCAGTCTTATTTTTACAAGTCCTATTAGCATTATGGTATGGTACAGATAATGATTCCAAGCATTGGACAACAGATGCTAAACTAAACGTGCAAGACTTAAGTAGCACAGAATTAGTGTGTTTATAATATCATGTGTCAACATACATGTATTTTAGAACATTATATGATATAGTAAAATATTGCTCTGTCTCCAGCTTATCTCAGAATGAAACTGGATTGTACTAATTTTTTTTAAAAAAGCTCTACTTGAAGATAGCTTAACATTATATTTAAGGATATTTTCATATGAATGAATTATAACAAAAATCATTGTGTTTAAAAATATGAGAATAGTGATAAAGTTGTGAAAAGAGGTGACTTGATGTTTAAGGGGTTTTATTTTCTCAGGGTAATGGATAGTATAATAGGAGAGAGACAAGATAGAACACTAAAAGAAAGATTAGTATCAATACAGTTAAATTTCAACATTGTACACAAAATCAAAATTCCTGCTCACTCTTTTTTTTATAATTGTCAGTAGGAGAAAAATAAAAATAAAAATAAAGGTTCTTGTTCCAGTTATGTGACTTGTGGGAAATATGCAACTGTCATTTCAGCTCTTCTAGGATATTGCTAAATGGCATAATCCATCCCAAGGCATTTCATTTTTACAAAAAACAATTTAAGCAGGCAAGATAAAAATTTGAAAGTATAAAATGAATTACTTCTATGTTCAACAATTTGTTGAAGCAGTTTTCAGATTCCCCTCAGAATGGCAGCATTTCCATTTGAAAAGTGCTATTTAATTTATTTAATTGGAAGCAGTTCTTTAAAAAACTAATTGACCAAAAGTAAACATATAGCAAACATTAAAACTATTTGTAGCCATTGTAAGACTTGATTCTTTTTTAGAAGTTGAGGGAAATATGAGTGACATTTTTCAATGAAGCATAGTTGTGACTATCAGAAAAACTTACCTCGGGGCACATGATAAATTTTTCTACCCCAAAGTGATTGTTGTTGTTGTTGTTGTTGTTATTGTTGCAAGGGTCGTGCTATTTAGTATGGGTAAAAATGAAGTTTTGTTTTCTTAATATCCAAATATTACTATTTCAGGAAAAATACTATTTGAATTGATTAATTTTTGCCTATATTATTTCTTTGATATTCATTAGAATTTTCCTACCTTTTAGAAAATAAAAATAAAGGTGAATTTTGCACTTTTATTCATCCTTAAATTTTTTGAAATTACTAACAAGATTCAACCTTCCAAGACCTTTATAGAGTACAGTTGCAACTTTATTCCATACTACTGTAATCCACAGTGGGAAAGAAAAACCTCTAAAAGATGTTAAAATATTACAAAGGGCCATTTTGACTTTTTCTGTATGGGTAGCAACAGTATGATATAGCTCTGTATTGACAGCTATGACAGAATGTGCAATTTTTTACATTATTATGCAAGAACAAAGATGAGAGAGAAAGAGAGAAAAAGACAGAGTTATTTCCTGGTTGGTGATGGAGTTTCAAGAAATGTGAGACCTAGTTAAGAAAAACTTTAATTTCTACACAAGTCAAAAAGAAAATTATTGAACAACAATTTTCAAAACAATTTTCTAATATGCTAAGAAAAGGGGTACATTTGATAATTGTAAATAAGACCTAAACATAATTAGGAGACTATCTAAAATGTTATGAGAGTGGAATAAAAGTGTCAGAGAAAAGTCTCTGGCTAATCAGTGTTTCCATAGCTATGAGCAGAAAAGCACACAAAAAATATGTTTGGGGGAATCCTTGATGTTTACCTCTCATGTGGTAAAGTCTAGGTCTTTCACAGAATCAGAAAAAAAAAGGTGTATTATTAATTTAAAATATAAGACATTAAAAACGGATACAATGATCAATATAATTATGAAGGATAAGTGAGTTTAACTCAAGAGTTAAGATGTAACAGGGAAACTGAGGCCATCAGAGATTACTGTTCTGTACCAAACAGAGGGTGAGTTGTGTCTTCTTCCTAATTGTATCAAGTGTCTCCCTGGAACAACAATATGCAAGGCATGATATATAATTACAAAGAGACAGAATTATATAGCCTAATGGTGCAAAAAAACACCTTATATAAAATCTAGTACATTGTTTACATGACTTAAGGGAATGTTTATTGTTTTATCAATCTTTAATAATGAGGAAGTAAAATGATGAGGAAATATTGATGTGTAACTTCTATATAATGAATTAAGTTATATGTATACCCAGGTAATTGCCTAGTATGACTTCATATCAGTCATTCTCAAATTTAATGTACACAGTTATTACCTAGATAAGTTTACTAATATGCAGGTATCTGGTACTCAGATCAGAAAATCTACTGCTTCAGTAGGTCTAGGTTAGAGCCTTTTTAACCATCATTCTAGGTAATAATACTACTGCAAGTAGTTCCCAGGTCATATATTGAGAAACATGGCTGGATACAGTGGACAATAATGTTGGTTAGCTCTTTTCAACTAACTCCTTTTTCCCCATTAGTCCCAAGTTAAGAATGACAATTTTTTTGTTTATTTTACTTTGTTTCTTTTGTTTAGAAGCACATTACTCATGTATCACTAGAAATCATTGTTTATATTTTTCCTTTTTATGCAAAGCAAACTTGATGTAAATTGCTAGCCTATAAAATATACTGAACATAGTAAGGCTGTTACAGTTAAAAATAAGACATATAAATAAAGGTTGGAGAGTTTGTGGTTATTTCTATGTTTTCAATATTCAGAATAATAGCACATTTACCTAATTCAGTATAGTATGCAAGTCTAGTTGTTCAGCACCATTTTACATAAAGTCATAATTAAAACATTGGAAGAAAGAAAGCTAGGAATATTAACTCTTAAAATGTAGCTCACATTTTGAAACAATTTATTAACAATATACTCTTTTTAAAATTTTAGTGCAGTATAGTTGATTTACAATATTGTGTTACTTTCTGCTGTACAGCAAAGTGAGTCAGCTATACATATACATATATCCACTCTTTTTAAGATTCTTTTCCCATATAGGTCATTATAGAATATTGAATAGTGTTCCCTGTGCTATACAGTAGGTCCTTATTACTTATCTGTTTTATATAGAGTAGCATGTATATGTCAATCCCAATCCCCCAATTTATCCCCAGTAACCATAAGATTGTCTTCTACACCTGTGACTTTGTTTCTGTTTTGTAAATAAGTTCATTTGTACCCCTTTTTTAAGATTCAACATATAAGCAATATCATACAGTATTTGTCCTTCTTTGTCTGTCCATATATAAGCAATGTCATACATTATTTGACCTCTGTCTGACTTACTTCATTCAGTATGACAGTCTCTAGGTACATCCATGTTGCTGCAAATGGCATTATGTTATTCTTTTTAATTGCTGAGTAATATTCCATTGTATATTTGTACCACATCTTCTTTATCTGTTCCTTGGTTGATGGACATTTAGGTTGCTTCCATGTCCTGGCTATTGTAAATAGTGCTTCAGTGAACATTGAGGTGTATGTATATTTTTGAATTATGGTTTTCTCTGGATATGTGCCCAGGAGTGGGATTGTAGGATCATATGGTAATTCTATTTTTAGTTTTTTAAGGAGCCTCCATACTCTTTTCCATAGTGGCTGTACCAATCTGCATTCCCACCAACAGTGTAGAAGGGTTCCCTTTTCTCCACACCCTCTCCAGCGTTTATTGTTTGTAGATTTTCTGATGAGGGCCAGTGTGATGTAATACCTCATTGTAGTTTTGATAACTATACATTGTATGTGATGACCTATCCAAAAATCTTAATTTACCATAATTTTGCACAGTCTGAAAACAAAAGCCCTACTAAAATGAATCTATATCTTATGCATGCATTATGCTTCCATTGTCAGTGTGGCCTGTCACTCTATTACAGAACAAATGACTTAATTTTTCATGATGTTCTTCTTAAAAAGACTCTATCAGCTACTTCTTACTATCAGTTGATCTTATTATATTATACTTAATTACTTAAAAATTATTAGGGTAAATTTCTTAAATACTAATATTAATCCTAATATTTCAGATGGCCAAGGGTCTACTTTGCCTTTTTTCAAGATGGGATTAATATTTTTATATTTTTTCAGTACTCAGAGAATAACTCTGCTCTCTGTGGTATCACAAAACAATGGCAAATTCCAAGATGGCAGTTTATATTTTATTAACTGCCTCAGTGGGTTGTAGTCATGTCCTACTGATTTGAATATTTATATTCTATCATGTGCTTTGTTTACTGGCCTGATATATCCTTCAAATATTTTGTAGAGTAAATATATTACTTTTTCCTTCTTTATAATTTCTACTCTTTTATCCATCTCCATAAATATCAATGTAGCTCATACGGTATGTATGCATTAAACATTGTAGAAGCAATTTAAGGGGTGTCAAAACATTCTACTTCTTAGAAGTTAAATGAGGATATATATATATATATATATATATATATATATATATATATATATAATCTATAGGTAACCAGTGATAACTATGTTTCCAATACAAAAAATAAAATTAATTTTATGATTTTTCCTGTATTGGTAAAGAATTCCTTTCTCCCACAATGAGAAACTTAGCTAAAATTCACAAAAATATATTTAGTTATTTCTCCAGTCCTCTAGTGTACAAAGCATAGTTTCAGAATTGCTATACCATGCCTCAGAAACCTAGCTATTATAGTTAAATTATTTGCTCAGAGTTCTTTTATCTTAGGGAATATAATATAAATAATATATTTAACTATTATTTAGGTTAGTTAACTAATTTTAAATGTTTCATTTTGAATTAAAAGTTTCATCAAACTTTTGAGAAATTTGTCTTACCTGTAATTCAAATCTCAGCAAAATGCTTTAGCAGAGACACAAAATATATAGTTTTACATAATTATAAAACATTTATGACTTTAAAATATTTTAAAATAACTTTGATAAATGTAAAATTGTTTTTATAGGTTAAATTGTTTCTTCCAAAAATGTGTTGAAGTTATAACCTTTAGCGCCTTAGAATTTTACCTTATTTGGCAACAGTGTTATTACAAATATAATTAGCTAAGATTAGGTCATAGTGGAGTAGGGTAGGCACTTAATCAAATATTATTGCTATCCTTATAAGAAGGGAAGAAATACAGAGAAATAGACACATAATGGGAGAATGGCATTTTAAGACAGTGACAGAGACTGAAGTGCTGCAGCTCCAAGCCAAGTAACACCAAGGATTGCCAGCAACTACCAGAAGCTAGGAAGTGAAAATGATGTATTCTTCCCTACAGGCTACAGAGGGAGCATGGTCCTACCAACACCTTGATTTTAGAATTCTAGCCTCCAGAAATGTGGAACAATAAAACTCTTTTTGTTTAAAGAAAAAAAAAAAAATTGAATACCTATTTCAGTACAGGGAAAGAGGAGTGCTGATGTAACAAATACCTAAAAAGGTGGAAGTTGACTTGGAACTGGATAATGGGTAGAAGCTGCCACAGTTTAGAAGAACTTGATAAAGGAAATTTAGATTGCCTTGAAGAGACTGGTGATAAAAATATGGATGTTAAAGTCATTTCTGTTGAGGGCTCCAAAAAAATAGAGATGAGATATAGAGAAAACATCTATCACATTAGAGAATACATATATCGTCGTGAACAGAGTGTTGCTACAAATATGAATGATAAAGATGTTTCCAGTGAAGTTTTAGAAATGAGGAATATGTTATTGCATGCTAGAGGAAAGGTGATTCTTATTATCAAGTGGCAGAAAAATTGTCTAAAATTAGAACTTGTAAGTGATGAAATTGAACATTTAACTGTGGAGAATCTCAAGCAAAATATGCATGGTGTGGCCTGTTTTCTCCTTGCTGCTTGCTATGGACTAAATTTTATCCCCCTCAAATTCATATATTTTAGCCTTAATCCCCAGTGTAATGGTATTTGGAGATTGAGACTTTGGGGGGTAATTAGATGTAGTTGAAGTCTTGAGGATGAAGCTCTCATGATGGGATTAGTGCCTTTATAAGAAGAGGAAGAGACACCAGGGATCTCTCTCCACCATGTGAAGACACAGTGAGAAAGCAACCATCTGCAAGCCAGGAAGAGAGCTCACATCAGAAACAGAATTAGCCAAAATCTTGATCTTGAACTTCTAGCAACCAGAACTATGAGAAAATATTTTTTGTTGTTTAAGCCAACCATTCTGTAGTATTTTGTTATGGCAGCTTGAGCTAAGATAGTTGTTATGGTAAAATGTGAGAGAAAAGATACAAATTGTGAAACTAGCTACTGAGCAAAAATGAACCAGCATATTATGATTTGGAAAAGTCTCAGCCTATCCAGATAGCAGGCTCTGGAAATAGGCCCAAAGGTATGGGTGGAAAACCATGTCAGGAGCTCAGCTGATTTTGAGAAAGCTGGGATGCCACGTGTCTGGGTAGCCAATTAAGACAACAAGCCAAAATATAAGTAACATTCAAGCATTTACTAACTTAATGTAATAATATTAGCAAGGGGCTAAACGAGAGAAATCACAGACTCTCTCTTATTACATTTTTCTCCATGGAATAGCCACGAGATGAGGGACAGATGTAGTATCAAAAATGTGAGGGTCATCTCACTCCTGAATTAGCTCCAAACAAAAGGATCCTGCAGTTTTGTGGACCCAGGGGCCAGAGAGGGAGAGAAGTATAAAAGGTAGGAGTACAAAATAACAGAGTTCTGAGTTAGTAGGGAAAGTGTCTATAAGATTCCCCTCACCTCTGACAAGTAGATCTCAGCAGAGGCACCCGAGGAAGTCCTCTGCATTAACTCCAGTAAAAAGGCCTCTAAATCATGGTGCCTGGATTAGGAATATACATCTACATAAGAACATGGCTGGCTTTGGGATTTTGGTGGTAATACTGAGTCTTTGACTGCAACCTATTCAGAAACTGTGATGCATTGGCTGTGCCCCAACTCTAGTGCAGGGAGAGCAGCTTTCTGCTATGAAGTTTGCCAAATAAGGCATCTGTAATTGCCTATAGTTTGAACATGAAAAATCACATATAGGTTTTTGGTCAGAAGTCAGACTCATTGGCCCACATATTAAAAAGCACCCCCTGTATTAGGGTGGTTTCCCAGAAAATCAGAACCAAGAAGATAGATAGATAGATAAAGATTTGGTTAATAATAAGGGATTGTCTCACACAGTTATGGAGGCTGAGAAGTCCCAAGATCTGCAGTTGGCAAGATGGACCCAGAAGACCCCGTGATATAATTCTATTCTAAGTCCAAAGCCCTGAGACTTAGAAGAGTCAATGTTGTAAATCCCATTCTGAGTCCAAATGTAGAAGTAGACTGATGTCCCTGCTCAAAGACAGGCAGAGAGAGCAAATTACTGTGTCTTTTTGTCCTATTCAGGCTTTCAGCGAATTGAATGAGGCTCACTCACATTGGGGAAGGCAATCTGTTTTGCTCAATCTACTTATTCCAGTGTAAATCTTAACCAGATTAACTGGTTAATCTCAACCCTTACTGATGAAGACACAATAATGTTTAACCAAATATCTGGGCACTCTGTGGTCCAGTCAAGTTAACAATAAAATTAACCATCACAAGTTCACCCCTTGTTAACTTGATATTTAGTCACACCTCCTTAAACCATACTTAATCTTCAAATAAAGGCAATAACAAGGTCATAACTTCACCTAGCATGTCAGAACTGTCTTGCATACAACCAAAGCTACAAAACCCCAATCCACAGAAAAGGAAGTAAATACCTTGACTTGTGTCTGTTTTTATCTTTAATATACCATAACTTAAAGACAATGATATAAAATTAACAATACTTAACACTATGATATATGATCATATGTTACATGATAAGGAAATAAGAGAGGGAAGAAAACAAAGATATTTTAATTAAAAATGTATTCTGAAGTAAATAATGAAGAAATACTTATGACAACTACAGTCCTTATTTCTTTAACTGGTCACATGGCCATAGGTGGTATTTGTAACTACTTCCTTCTACTATTTTTTGTATTTGCTCTTAGCAAGCACCTCAGCTGGTCATGGTTCTTTACCTAGTGGAGTGACAGAAATCTTAATTTATGAAGGGTCTGAGCTATTACTTGTCTACTTAGATTGGTATATTTTAGTTTCCTATTGACCTTAATCACAGGGCATAGTAATACTAAGATACACTCTAAAAAAATGCCTGTATTCCAGAAATATTCTTCCTTACCTCCATTGTAGAGTAACATTTCAATATCTGCTTGGTTGTTAGGATTAATCACCCAAGCCAACACAAAAACTCCCTTCTTTGATAGTTGATTCCGAGACATGAGAATTTCAGAGTGGCTAGGAGTCAGTCTTCACATCCATTTTAAAGAAATTGTTGTTGTGTCACCTTGTGGAAACATTTCTCCCTTTGGAACTAAAGAAATTGTTGTTGTGTCACCTTGTGGAAGCATTTCTCCCCTTGGAACTAAGACGTCTAGGCCAGCAGAACATAAAGTCACAGGGACAGGAAGAAACAATTTGCTAGTGGAACACTAGGGGTATGAGTGAGTGGTAACACTCCCATTTCCACCCCTTGCCATGGTTCCTGGACCCATGAATCCTGGCTAAGAGAGAAATAGCACCTTATATTGGAAGCTGATTCAGAGCATATTTTACAGTCTTTTGGAGAAATTTTCCCCAGCCGGGAAAGGTATGGACATTTTACTGCCTCTGTAACTGAATCTTCAAAAGGTTATTCCATCGTTCTATCAAACCAATGATTCAGGATGGTAGGGAATAAGACCAGTGAATTTCATGAGTCTTGGCCTATTGCCACACTTTTATTTTATTTTATTTTATTTTGCTGTGAAGTGTGTTCCTTGATCAGAGCAATGTGTGGAATAACATTTTCGTAAATCCACAGATGGCAGTTTTTACAGAAGCACTAAACACAATGAAGGCAAATCCATATGTAGAGTAAAACTCTATTCTAGTAAGAACAAAATGCTGTCCCTTCCATAGTGGAAGTGGTCTAATGCAATCAATCTGCCAGCAGGTAGTTGGCTGATCACCCCAGAGAGTGGTGCCATATCAAGGACTCTGGTGGTTTTTGCTGTTGGCAGATTGGGCACTCAACAGTGGCTTTGGCAAGATCAGCCTTGCTGAGTGGAAGTCCATGGTGCTGAGCCCATGCATGAATAAAATTCTCTTCTGCTGAGGTTACCCTTTGGTGAGCATTCACATGGAACACAAATATCCTCACATTTTTTTGCCCATAAAGTTTATCTTATCTAATTTTCTTGTCAGCAATTTTCCAGTAATATTTCTTCCAAGTCTCTGACCATTCAACCAAAACATTAACCACAGCCTTTAAATCAGTATATAATCAAATGTATGGTCATTTATCCTTCTAAGCAAAGTGCATAACGAGGTGCACTGCTTGAAGTTCTGCCTACTGGCAGTATTTCCCATTACCACTGTCCTTCAGGAATTTCCCAGAAAGGGCCTTAGTGATCCAGCTGTCCACTTTTGGGTAGTATCTGCATATCATGTTAATCAGGCCTGAGTCTTCTTTTCCTCTGTCAACCAATTGTACAAAACTCTCCTTGAGACCATAAGTGCAGGCTGGGTGAGAGAAGGCAAAGACATAGTAATAAGGAAAATTGGCATTTGAGACTCTTCTTCCTATAACTGACTTGTACCCTCAAGGCCTGCTTGGGCCCAATCCTATATATACTATTTCCATTTAATGATGGAGTGATACTATGTATGCTTACCTTTATGGTTTGCTGGGTCAGACAATACCCAGTTCTTGATGGACAGCTTAGGTTGCATGGTAATTTGGTGGCCTACAGTTAAGCTATCTGCTTTGGGTCTTTGTTGTCACTCGTGTGCTTTCTCTAGTTGCGGCGAGAGGGGTCTACTCCTCATTGTGGTGCGTGGGCTTCTCATTGCGGTGGCTTCTCTTGTTGTGGAGCACGGGGTCTAGGTATGTGTGCTTCAGTAGTTGTGGTGCACAGACTCAGTAGTTGTGGCTTGCAGGTCTAGAGCGCAGGCACAGTAGTTGTGACACATGGGCTTAGTTGCTCTGTGGCATGTGGGATCTTCCCAGACCAGGGATTGAACCAGTGTCCCCTGCATTGGATTAAACCAGTGTCCCCTGCATTGTCAGGTGGATTCTTAACCACTGCACCACCAGAGAAGTCCCTATTTATCTTCCTTTTTAAAGGCTTTTAAAAAACATTTCTTTGCTTATATTCTCTTTACTTTAATCACCCATCTGCTTTTTTCTTTTCTACTAGAGCTCAACATAATAATCATAGTTATTTTAAATCCTTGCCAGGTAATTCCAACAGTTGTGTCATATGCAAGCCTGTTTCTGGTGATTGCTTTGCCTCTTCAGACTGCATTTTTCTTGTCCCTGTAATTTCTTTGTTTGAAGCCAAATATTTTATGCTCTAATCATAATTATGATAAATAGGTGTTTAATGAAAGATCTATGTTAATCTGACTAGGAGTTGGGCTGCATTTAATATTTTTTTGTTCTGTAAATATAAGGACCAGATGCTTTGAATTCCTCCAGTGTCATTTTTGTTTCCCCTCTTGGATTTAGGGCTTCCTTAGGTAGTGCTATTCAGATTCTGTCTTGAAGTTCTTTTAGTGGCAATCAATTGTTATATACCATTGCTTCCTTGATATTGTGGTAAGATGTGACAAAGATTCTTCGCTTGACAAAACTTTAGTCCTGAATTTTCTCCTAGGCCCACCTGAGTATGTTTTTGTAAAATCTGATTTTAGCAAGAACTCTCCTAAGTTAGTTTAACCAGAACTTCCCACCCTTCATATCTTGCCACCTTTGATATCTGATTAGGTTCCTCATCCTTCACCATCCTCAAAGTGATGTCTGATCACCCTGGCCTGTCTTCAGCAAGAATCCTTTTAGGTCACTTTAGTCAGAGCCACCCTTAGACCTGATAATTCCTCTGTTAAAAGGAAAAAACATGAGCCCTAAATGGCATTCTTTGTGTTAAAGTCCCTGATACCAAACCTAGATTTAATGCCTAACCTAATTGCAGTTGTTGTTTTTATTCCCTTAGACCTTTTCATTTTAATTTTTATTGGAGTATAGTTGATTTTCAATTTTGTGTTATTTTATGCTGTACAGCAAACTGAGTCAGTTATGCATATACATATATCCACTCTGTTTTAGATTCTTTTCCCATATAGGTCATTACAGAATATTGAATAGAGTTCCCTGTGCTACACAGTAGATCCTTATTAGTTGTCTATTTTATATAGAGTAGCATGTATATGTCAATCCCAATCTCCCAATTTATCCCCTGGTAACCATAAGATTGTTTTCTACACTGGTGACTTTGTTTATGTATCGTAAATAAGTTCATTTGTACCATTTTTTTTTAGGTTCCACATATAAGTGATATCATACAATATTTGTCCTTTTGTGTTTGACTTACTTCACTCAGTATGACAATCTCTAGGTCCATCCATGTTGCTGCAAATGGCATTATTTCATTTTTTATGGCTGAATAATATTCCATTGTATATATGTACCACATGTTCTTTATCTATTCCTCCGTTGATGGATATCTAAGTTGCTTCCATGTCTTGGCTATTGTAAATAATGCTGCAATGAGCATTGGGGTGCATGTATCTTTTCAAATTATGGTTTCCTCCAGATATATGCCCAGAAGTGGGATTGCTGGATCATATGGTAGCTCTATTTTTAGCTTTTTAAGGAAACTCCATATGCTCTCCACAGTGGCTGTTTCAGTTTACACTCCCACCAACAGTGTAGGAGGGTTCCCTTTTCTCCGCACCCTCTCCAGCATTTATTGCTTGTAGACTTTTTGAGAAGGGCCATTCAAACCAGTGTAAGGCAATACCGTCCCTCCTACCAGGAAGCCTGCTCAAGTCCCTGTACCAACCTCACCCACCAGGGGGCAGACACCACAAGCAAAAGGAAATATGATCCTGCAGCCTGTGGAAAGGAGACCACAAGCACATAAAGTTATACAAAATGTGATGACCGAGAAATATATTGCAAATGAAGGAACAATATAAAAATTCACAAGAACAAATAAAATAAGAGGAGATAGGTAATTGCAGTTTTGACCTTCACCAGAAAGGTAATCTTAATCAACCAGTTTGGAATTTTCTAGTCAGTGCCAATGAGGTCATCTACCATGTAGGCCCTCTCCATCCCCCAGAAAAAGAGGTAATCTATATGATAAAATGCTTGACATTTTCTTCCCCCAACAAAAGATTTCCTGGCTTAAAATTAATCTTTTTTTTTTTTTTTTTTTTTTTGCTAATAGCTTCCTTGACCCACCCTTCTTCCGTAAAAACATTCCATTTTGTACAAACCCACAGAGCACCGTTCTAGTTGCTAGATGATATGCTGCCTTATTCATGAATCAACTATTAAAGCCATTTGGATCTTTATATTTATTTGAATGATTTTTTGTTTTTAACACCTCTTAGAAAATTTCCCATCCACTGTCCCCTACCATGCTCCTTGGCTATAAATACCCATTTGTTCATTCTGTATTTGTAGTTGAGTGAAACCTCTCTCCCCTATGGTAAAATTCCATTGCAGTTGTTCCTATGCCTATAGTGATGGTCTGAATAAAATCTGTCTTGCCATTTTTAGCAAAAGTAATATTTTTAATTGATATGGGAGAGGCAGAATGATTAATCTCAGGCCTTTAGTAGGCCTATATCTCAGGGCTGTGCCTATATCAAGTGTTTCAGTCCTTCCTACAGTGATTTTGCATTTTCCCCACGAAATAGCTTTAGTCCTGCCAGATCAGTAATTAGGCACTCTGCTCTGGGAAAAACTGGCAAAAGAGGTCTTCAGATAGTTGATATTTTCAGGAGAAAATTTTATGAACACAATTTCCTACATCTTCTCATACCTAGAAAAGCACTAAAATCATTAATGGAGACATCTGTTTCTTGTGACTAGCAGCAACGTTCTACTGAGATGTGTTCTTGATTGCATGTACGCCTTTCACCATAATCATATATATATATATGTGTATATATATATATATATATATATATATATATATATATATATATACTGACCTCCTCTTCTACCTTTTTGGAGCAGTTCCTCAGAGCTGTCTGAGAGGCTGTCTCCTGGGTTATAGTCCTCAGTAAGACCCCAAATAAACCTGAACTTACAGCTCTCAGATTGTGTTTTTTCTTTTTTTTTTAGTTGACAGTTTTGGCAACCAATGAAGAGACCCAGAGTGGACTTTTTTCCTTTGTCTGAACTCTATGAGGCTCTGGAGGCTTGGCACCAGCAGCAACCTCTTGTGTCTGTCCACTTCCTTGGAGAGTTCAGATATATTTAGGTGAGTCTCTTCTGGTTCTTGGATCTCCTGATTATTGGTTGATGATCCTGAGTTTTATTTGGTGGTATTTAACAGGTACCTGTTTTCCCAGTTGAAAGACACTGGGATTTTCTCAGTTGAAAGACACTGAGCTGTCTGGGCTCAGTGGCTAGGTAGGAGTCTGACCTGCTATCTTTCCTCACTTCAGCTACTTTAACAGAATTTGTTGAAATAAAAGTGAAGATATTACACTTGAGAGCTTTGCTCCAAAGAAGAGGGGCATGACTCCTCCTAGTCAGTTATGGCTTTCTCAGGCAACTGAGAAATTTCCTGGGGTGGTGGAGGAAGAGTCCTCATACAAGTGATCCCACAAGGAAACCTGCTCATAAATTAAAAGATTTACTTGTCTGGGGATCTTGCATAAGAATTGGCTATTCAGTGATCTGAGCAGCCATGGTGGTCTTAGACAGCCTGAGGGAGAAGCTGAGACATGCTTGAGAGATGAAAGAACACTAGGGTGATATCTAGAGAAGTTATGCTCACAAGCAGTACACCAACTTAGCACATGATATCATTAGTAAATTTAATTCCCAACAAATTCAAATTTAAAATGGGAAATAAAGTCCTTCAAACAGAAAAATGAGGGGTGTCAGAAAACCAACCTCTAACTAACACCCCAGCCAGGTTTATGTATATACGAAACTTAAAATACAAATACTTATTTGGAAATTAAAGGGAAATCTTGTCCTAAAAATGGCCAAGATGGGGCTCTTTTATTGTGTATGCAGTTAAGATGGAGAAAGCCAGCTTGATAAAATATTTTTTCAGAATTCTGACCCTGAGGGAACAAGTCCTAGGAGAACTTCCTTTTCTCTCCCCATGCCTTAAGATGTAAATGTTCTACCAGGGCTCTCAGGAGCACTCAACTTACCTAGACCATCTCTAATTCCCAAAACTGAGAGGAAAAAAAAAAAGTGGGGAGGGGAGAGGCCTTTTAAAATTTAATTTATTACGGGCTTCCCTGGTGGCGCAGTGGTTGAGAATCCGCCTGCCAATGCAGGGGATACGGGTTCGTGCCCTGGTCCGGGAAGATCCCACATGCCGCGGAGTGGCTGGGCCCGTGAGCCATGGCCGCTGAGCCTGTGCATCCGGAGCCTGTGCTCCGCAATGGGAGAGGCCACGACAGTGAGAGGCCCGCGTACCACACACACAAAAAAAAAAAAAAAAATTAATTGAGTTTTAAAATGAAGCTATGAGATCTCTGGTTGTATCTATCTATATGTCTATATGGGCAACATAAATATATGTCTTTACATTTGAATGGTATTATCAAAATTAATTTGTAAACGAGCTCTACTTAATTGGCTTAATGGAAATTAAGCACTAAATATACTCTCAGAAATATAAAAGAAACTAACCCAAATGAATTTCCGGTTCACATGAACTGGAAAATATTCAGTATTAAATTAATATTTGGTAATAAAGTTAGTTTGTTAGCTTAATTAATACAGACATGTCTTTAAAGTCATCAACATTAAGTATAATGCTTTTAATGTACCTAGGTTTGCTAGAAATCAAGTAAGCTCTTATATCTATTTGCAAGAAAAATAACTTTGCAAGATGAAATTTTTATAATAAATTAATTGTAAATGAGGTAAGAATGTTTAGGTAAACTCTTTAGGATTAATTTTAAATTAATTTTAAATATATATATTAAATTAATTAATATAATTAATATCTATTAAATATATATTTAAAAATAGTCTCTCCATATTTTGGTAACTTGAAACTTAAGAATTATGCTAAATTAAGTTAAATGATGGAAGTTTATTAAATAGCTAGGTCATTCCCAAATAAAATAAGATACTGGAACATTACTTACTGAATATTGACATCTTTTACAGAGAAACTAACAATATTTAGGACTATTAAATATGTCTGGTGGCACATGGAGACATTTTCTATAAGAAAGCACATTTTTAAAAGAAATTATTATTAGTATTTATGAGCTTGACAATCTACCGGAGAATGCTAATGTAAAAAACAGTTCATAATTGCTTACTTCTTAGATTTTACTAGAAATTAAGGTTTTTAAGAGTTGAGAATTCCAATTTAAATATGTAATTAAAGCTACTAGAAATAATAAAGGAAACATTTCAGTATACAAGGCAATTAGGATGCGTGTTTTCAGTAAAAGAAGGTATGAGGAATAAAAATGCATTTTGATAATGAAAAAAAAAAGTAATTTGCCCTGAAGCTGATTATTTCTAAGCCGGAAAGAAAACAAGGGGAAAATAATATGGATATAGAAAGTTGTAAAATCTTCCTGGGAAAGAAAACTAAATCTTTAGAATGGTATTCTATGTGTGGTCAGAATGAAGATTAGAATAAATTTAACTGAACTTTAATATTAAAGGTAGTATGGAACAAACCTGAATTTGGTTTCTCTCTGTGTTAAGAGGACAATATTTTCTTAAAATATTGATCTGCCTTTGATAATAGACTATAAAATTTCTTTTCTTTTAACTGGTAATCTGTTATAACTCTCCGTATTTGTTTTTGAAATATTTGATTGTCACTTTGGTTAAGTGAATAAGTATTGTTTCACAGTGACCTAAGATCCTATGTGACCAAGTGTTTTAAAGCCTTTTTGATTATTTTTGACAAACTTCCCAAATCAAATTCTAATGAAGTTACATTGAGCTCTAACTAACTTTAGGATGCTTCAAAGGGACCCTGAAACATCCCAAAGACAGATATTAAGCATATTAGGTTAATTTGGTATGTTACATTAAATGGGAAGTGTTGTCAAATGAGTAATAAGTGTTCTTAGGTTATATTGTATGGGTAAATATTATTAATATAGATATTCTAGAAATTATATGGAATTCCTAAAAATCTGGTATGTTCTGGTAAAATTTTATCTGTCATAATTCTAGTTATTATCTGAAAATGTTGTGTGTAACAGCCAAGTTTCTTTGTCAATTGCATTGTAATCGGGTCTTTAACCATGTTTTCTTAAGTCTTTTGTCATTCATAGACAATTATTATTTTACTCTGATGTCTGCAAAAATGTTTCCTCTTCAAGATTCATAGCAAAGACTTTTTGACAAGCATAGGTTTCTGATAACTTTCAGATTATACTGCTGAAGTGGGTAAGAAATTACAGAATTCTAATGAAAACCTTGATGGTTTCATAAAACTGTTAAACCAGAGATCAAGCACTAGTTACAAAAGACTGAGTGAACTGGTTAACTATGGGTATAGTTTTTAGTATTGATGTCTGAAATATTACTAGCTTTTCAACTGTGTTTTCCAGATAGAAGTAAACCATTCCCCTCAAGCTAATTATGAATTACAGCAATTTGGTAAATTATACCCTTATAATCAGAATTGAAACATCTATCTTTTCTCTCTACCTGATTTCTCCAGAGACTGGAAAATCTTAGGTTCCAAGCAGCCTTATCAGTTGAATAAAGATGGCCACCTCCTGACAGGTTTAAGAATATCAAGAGATTTGGGGAATTTTGAGAAGTGAGGAATTCACCCAAATCTACAGATATCACAGGGGGATTATGATGGCAAGCCCTTAGCATGACTTTCTGGGCCTTGAGCAGTCTTAAAAATTCAGTCTGAGATTCCTTATAAAAAGTTCCAGCAAAGCCAATTTTAAAAATCCTATATGTTTAATTACACTTATGTAAGTAATCAAGCTAAGTTTATTGAAACCAGATATTTTACAAACAAATTAGTCTTAATTTGGCTATATTTTGTAGAAATTAGGGTATTTTTAGAGAGAAAAAGAGAGAAACTACCACACCAAGATTAGAAGACAACATCTGAGGTAGACAGCTTGCTCAAGATGCCAGACCAGGCCTGTATACCAATTACTTTGATAATTGCATACACTTTTGCTTATGAACCAAATGTATTTCTTTCTTGGTCTCAATCATATGCAAGTTTCAAAAATCAATCCAATTGCTGGGTTTATGGTCAATTACCTAAAAGTCCAGTACTTCTGGGGTTACTTTGGTTGATTCTCCTCTCCAAGCCTATAATTGGATGGGCTTTAGGAAATTTATTCTAGAAAAAAGAAGTTATAGTTCTCTTTGGGTCACTGTTGATATTACTAAATGCACCTCCCTCACTTTCCCAATCAATTGTACTTGCTCTGCCCGTAGCCATAAATACGAATTTTCTTTTAAAGCTCTTCTAATTCAATCAGAGCAACAAGCAAAATTCCAGTCAAATAATATAATCTCTCTCAGTTGTGGGATGGATTTATATGGCTAACACCAGGCTATAATCTTTTAAGTTTAACTCCCCCCACCACTTATGTTGGGAACAATTAAAACATGCAAAGGATAATCACACTAATAACACTAGGAAATTGGGCTGGGTGCTTTATGAACAATGCCTATATATCAGTTCCCTTAAATAAAATGATTGGTATGGAACAGACTAAGTCAGACGACCTGGGGATATACTGGCCCACACCTAATGGAAGTTCTTGGCTGAAATTCTTATGTAGGATGCTATTAATGCTATAGCTATACTACTTGTATTCTGCCTATTTTATAAGATTGTTGTTTCTTGCATTACCAAATGTGTGACTGAGCCTCTGACAAAATGATAATTAGGCAGTTTGAAACAATTGACCAAATATATAGTTCTATATAAGATCAATGATTGTAATAGTGTAACTCTAGATATATGGGAAGAAGCAACAAGAGGGAATTTTATCCTGGCTCATAATAGACTAGTAAGACAGGTAATCCAGGGATTTTTGGCTACTGTTAACCGGGACTAGTCCAGTAATAACATATTGAGTGGCCTATCAACAAAATCCCGACCTGACCGAGGAATGAGCATTTCTAGCATTGTGGGACAAAATGGCCATGAAATGCCTCCCATACCATGGTAGAATTTATGACCTTGAGGGGGCACTGCCAACTAAAGAATGTCACTCATCATCAGGGTCTACAAGGATTAGGTCATTAAACACTGCAGTGGCTGACCTTTAACACACCCTGAAAGTAGTTCAGGGTGGAGATCAGGAATAATGCACCCTGTGCTCTGGGAAAAACTGACAGAACAGGCCTTCAGATAGTTAGATATTTTCAGAAGAATATTTTATGAACCCAATTTCTTATATCTTTTCATACCTAGAAAAGCGCTAATATCATTAATGGCGACATCTGCTTCTTGTGACTAGTAGCAATCTTCTTGTGAATAGCAGGAACCTTCTACCAAGATGTGTGCTTTTTTCTTTTAACATTAACAATTTTTTTAACCTTGACTTAAAATCTATGGGCATTCCCTTAACTTAAGTTTGACATTTTTCAAAATAAATTTGGAAGAAAAATGTCATTGATCAACATCGTTTACCAAGATGTGTGCTTGATTGAACATACCCTCTTCACCAAAATTATATATTTATATACATACTGACCTCACCCTCTGCCTCTTTGGAGTAGTTCCTCAGAGCTATTTGAGAGGCTGTTTCCTGGGCTATAGCTCTCAGTAAGACCCCAAATAAAACAACTCACAGCTCTCACATTGTACATTTCTTTAGTCAACAGTCCTTTCCCTGGATGCAATGTTCCCAATGGTGTCTTAAAGTTTTCTTTCCTGTTGACTGATTGACTACGTACCTCCACAACCTTTAGGTGAGAAGGAAGGGTAGAGAGAGATAGAATAGAGAAGATTTCTCAGCCTCTGGCTAGGATAAGGTTCCATAATTATGTTTTGGTGAATTCCTTTTCCCTGGAGAATAGAACAGACCTTTGTTATGGAGAAGGATCTGGTCTTGTATTACAATCTTTACTCTTTCCAGAGCCATGAGTGGATAGTTCTTGAATCCTAACTGTGAGAATCTGCTGGATGTACTGGGAGGAAAGCACTTGAAAGCATGGGGGCTCCCCTGAGGCTATGGCCTTCAGGAGTTCCTCAATCTCATACTAGTTCATATTCAGCCTCTAACAAATTGTTAAAATTACCATGTAAACATTATTAGTTTATGACTGTAGCATCTTATGCTTTAGGTAAGCATATCTTGGTTGCTCTATCTCTCTGGATGTACCTGTCTTTCTAGATTTTGTGGTGATAGTTACCCTGGGATGTCAATTCTCTGACAGTTTGAAGAAACATCATTGATTTTAAGTCTCTCTTAACTTTTCTAGTTTTAAGGACTACAGTGATCACTTTATTTATGTGGTAGAGCTGAAACTGAAGTTCAATTCATTATTCTTTGTTTCTTTGTGTGGTTATTTTTAATATAATGCTGCCCAATTAAGAGGGGCTTTATCTCTGCCTAATTTAGATAAAAGATCATAGACCCTAAGCCTAATATAATGGTTGGATAATACTTTGGGGAGTCTCTAAATGGATGTGAATGCTATTTACATATGGACATAAATATTATTGTCTAACGGGGCACAATATGATAGATTTTCATTAGCCCCCAAATTTTAACCACTCTATATCTTCCCCTTTGCCCTATACGTTTATTGTAGTTTCCCATGGTGGGTGGAGTTTTTTACCCTACCTTTTGACTCTGTACTTACTTCGCACATTATTGCTTTTGATAATGGGACATTAGAAGATATGATGCATGTAGAGGCTTGAAAAGCACTCGTAGAATTGGGTTTGAACTCTGTCTTGAATCTCTGTCATTATTCAGAAAACAATCTCAGCTTTGCCATGAAAGACATGGGGAAATGCCCAATTACCTCAGTCACCCAACAAAGGCCAGCCTAGAATATCCAACAACATTCTTACTCCTTGATATGTGAGAAAGCCCATCCAAGAGAAGTAGAGTGCCATAACTTACTCCCAGATGAAACTTGGTATGTGAGAAATAAATATGTTTTGTTATATTTCCTGGTGGCTTCATGGCTGATTGATATGAAATGCAATTGCAGAAAATGAGGATCAGTACTATACTATACCTTTCCTGAATTTTCCATATTAGTGAATACATTATGCTCCAGATCTTTCTTTATCCCCTTAATTTTGTAAACACTTACCTGCCCTCATCCTATTCATTTAAGCCTATTAAGTGACAGTAGCTAATCTGATTGAATATACCTAGCTAAAGTAATAATGGATAATGTTACTCTAATGGAATAGCTTTCCTAATGTTTCATTTTTAACAAGAAGATTTCATTGTTTCATAACCTAAATGAGTATGTAATGTAAGTATTTCAGGTGTAGGTGTAGGACCTTAACTATACTTACACCCCTACACCCCTGGGCAGAAACCGTTCCGAGCAAACAACAAAGGCCTGGAAAACAGGACATGTCTGAGACATGCCCTAACCGCGAGCAAACAAGTACGGCGGGGGATAAGAATGATTAAGCCAAAGAGTTTAAAGGTCGCCCCAGCCAACCATAACTCATGTGACTCAACCCCCCACCACAAAAACACGAAAATGTAAAGTAGGCATCCGACAGCTAACCAATCAAGGAACTAGAGCCAAGACCCCACTCCGGTCCGGAACAAACAAACCAATCAGAAAAAAACCCTTGATATATCCACACTTTGCATAATGAAAAATGAAAGCTATAAAATGTATGTGATTCCGCTTGGGGGGGTTCCTCTTCGGCCTCCTGCGTGAGGACCAAGGAACCCTGGTGCACCGGCTCCTAATAAACCTCTTGTGTGTTGCAACGACTCTCGACTCTTGGCGGTTCTTGGGGGAGCTGGGATCCCTCGGAGACCGTTCAGGTCTAACATAGGGATGGATGAGTAGGAAAAAAGGTCTTTGGAAATGGAGGCCTTTGATCAACTTTCAAATCATATTTATTTATTTTATTTTATTTTATTTATTTATTTATTTGCGGTACACGGGCCTCTCACTGTTGTGGCCTCTCCCGTTGTGGAGCACAGGCTCTGGACGCTCAGGCCCAGAGGCCATGGCTCACGGGCCCAGCTGCTCCGCAGCATATGGGATCCTCTCAGACCGGGGCACGAACCCGTGTCCCCTGCATCAGCAGGCGGACTCTCAACCACTGCGCCACCAGGGAAGCCCCAAATCATATTTATTTTACCAGAGATTGTGCTGTCTTGGTATACAAACTGTGGACTGTGAAAAACAACATGAAGTCATTTATGTCAAAAGGATCTAAAATGGAGTCAGGAAGCCATTAGGGAATTGGAATTTACACACTTCCACATCTGAATGCAATACAAACATTTGACCTGGTGAGCCTGAGGCCACTTGGAAATTATTTTCTTTACTCCCTAGAAACCACAGCTTAGCAACCAATCTACTGCCAACAAATGACTGAATGCTTGCTGGCTCCAATCATAGTTCCGTAAAAAATAACCTATGTAACTTCTCTGGAATGTTTTTGTCTGTTGTCTTTATAAACCTCCACCATTTCCTAATTCCCTTGGAGAATATTTGAGTTGTTACTTGAATCAGTGCCTCCTGAATTGTAATCTTTAAGACCCCCCAAAAAATATTTTTTCTTATTTGCAGCTTTCTGCATTTTTTTTTGGTTGACATTACATGGGCGAACAAGTGGAATACAGAGTGACCTCCTCCAACCCCCTGGCACTGCCACAGATTTGAGTAAGGAACCTACAAGGGTCCATTGTGTTCTATTGTCTCCTTGGTAGTCCTAGATAATGGTGGTAGGGCCTCCTGTACCCAAACAAAAGTATAGAGGTTCTACTATGGTGTCCTCTAGTCTGGCTTCTGTTTTTAGGACCTTGTTTTCCATTTTGATCTGGTGAGCAATTACTCTTGGAAAAATGGTAAGTTCATGCTCTAAGGATAAGGCTGTAGAACAGCTTCCTTCTGGAACTGGTATTATACATAAGAACTATGGACACCCATCTTGTAAGTATTTGTCTCAATAGACTATGATTACTGGATTGATTTACAATTAAATTGGCTGACTTGGGGCTCCTTTGAAATATCTAAATTAGTTTATTTGTGCAGTCAATTAGAAAAAAAGTTGTAAGACAAAGCAGCATTAATGAGAAGCTTATTTCAACTGGCATTTTGAGGCCTCAAAACAAGTTAATGATTCCAAAGTTGTTTCCCTCCAGGATACTAACTCCATATTATCTAAAGCTAATTCTGAATTGTCTTGGAGACTGGCTAGACTTGAAGAAACTACTAATTGACCCCCAAAGTTCCCCCATCTCTACCTTCTACTCCTGCCAGCACTGCACCTGCCCTGCTTTTCTCACCTTCTCTGCAGCCTGTCTGTGCTCTCTACCCTTCTCTTGCTGAACTTCTTTCTTATAATTTCTATCCAGATGCAAAATTCGGCTAAAATACCCACAAATAAATCCCCATTCTACATTAAATGTATTCTCAGCTATACATCTAATGGCCTGATGAAAATGTTTATGATTATTATGGCCATATTAAAAAAAACTTTTAAAATTCTTACCTTAAAGGAACAAAAGTCCTTCTAGGAGGAGAATGCATTTCTCTTCCTGTGTCTCTGAGATGTAAATGTACTATATTGTCTTTAGGGAACACTTATCTAGACCATCTCAAATTCTTAAGACCAAAAAAAAAAAAAAACAAAAAAAACAAAAACGGAAAACAAGCCTTTTAAAACACAAACTGCTAAAAGGACTCTCTTGCCCCAATTCTAATAATATAATCACTGTTTCCTTAGAATTGCTTGCCAAAGGCAAATACGGATTTTGAAAGACTTTAGCCATCCAAGTGAGTAAACTTAATTTATTCTGATATTTATAAACTAGTGAGTTTTGTATTATACCTAATTTATGACTAAAGTTTTAAAATGAAAACTATGAGATATCTGTCTGTGTCTATCTGTATGTGTGTACATTATAGATATGGCATTTTTCTATATCTGGATGGTATTCCCAAAATTAATTTGTAGAAAAGCTCTATTTAATTGGCTTAAAGAAAATTAAGTGCTTATATAAATTCTCAGAAATATAATAGAAATCAACACAAAGGTTTTTCAAGTTTGCAAGATCCAGGAGTAATCTTTAATTTAAAAAAAGCTCCCTTCAATATGGTGGAAGAGTAAGATGTGGAGATCACCTTCCTCCACACAAATACATAAGAAATACATCAACATGTGGAATAACTCCTACAGAACACCTACTGAACGCTGGCAGAAGACTTCAGACTTCCCAAAAGGCAAGAAACTCCCCAAGTACCTGGGTAGAGCAAAATAAAAACAGAGATGAAAGGATAGGGACAGGACCTGCACCAGTGAGAGGGAGCTGTGAAGGAGAAAAAAGTTTCCACACACTAAGACACCCCTTCACTGGCAGAGACGGAGGTGGTAGGGGTTGAGCTTCGGAGCATCGGAGGACAGTGCAGCAACAGGGATGCAGAGGGCAAAGCTGAGAGATTCCCGCACAGAGGATTGCTGCCAACCAGCTCTCACCAGCTTGAGATGCTGGTCTGCTCACCCGCCAGAGTGGGTGGGGGCTGGAAGCTGAGGCTCCGGCTTCAGATGTCAAATCCCAGGGAGAGGACTGGGGTTGGCTGCATGAACACAGCCTGAAGGGGGCTAGTGCACCACAGCTAGCTGGAGGGAGTCCAAGAAAACGTCTGGAACTGCCTAAGAGGCAAGAGACCTTTGTTTCAGGGTACACGAGGAGAGGGGATTCAGAGCCATGTAAACGAGCTCCAGAGATGGGAGCAAGCCACGGCTATCAACTGGGACACTAGGGATGGGCATGAAATGCTAAGGCTGCTGCTGCAGCCACCAAGAAGCCTGTGTACCAGCACAGGTCACTATACATACCTCCCTTCGTGGAAGCCTGTGCAGTCCACCACTGCCAGGGTCCCTGATCCAGGGACAGCTTTCCCAGGAGAACACATGGCGTGCCTCAGGGTGTTGCAACGTCATGCTGCCTCTACTGCTGCAGGCTTGCTCTGCATTCCGTACCCCTCCCTTCTCCCTGCCTAAGTGAGCCAAAGCCCCTAATCAGCTGCTACCTTAACCCCATCCTCTCTGAGTGAAGAAAAAATGCCCTCAGGAGACGTACATGCAGAGGCGAGGCCAAATAAAAAGCTGAACCCCAGGAGGTGTGCAAACAAAAAAGAGAAGGGGAAATCTCCCCCAGAAGCTTCAAGAGAAGTGGATTAAATCTCCACAATCAACTTGATGTACCCTGCATCTGTGGAATAACTGAATAGAAAACGATTCTCCCCAAATTGAGGTGGTGGACTTTGTGGACAACAATATATTTTTTTTCCATTTTTTCTTTTGGTGAATGTGTATGTGTATGCTTCTGTGTGTGATTTTGTCTGTATAAATTTGCTTTTACCATTTGTCCTAGGGTTTGGTCTGCTCATTTATTTATTTATTTATTTTAGTATAGTTTTATTGCTTGTTATCATTGGTGGATTTGTTTTTTGCTTTGGTTGTTCTCTCTTTTATTTTTCATTTTTTCTTTTTTATTACATTTTAAGTTTTAAAATTTTTAATAATTATTTTTTATTCTAATAACTTTATTTTATTTCATTTTATTTTATATTTTTCTTTCATTCTTGTTTCTCCCTTTTCTTCTGAGCCATGGGGCTGACAGGGACTTGGTGGTCCTGCCAGGTGTCAGGCCTGTGCCTCTGAGATTGGAGAGGCAAGTTCAGGACATTGGTCCACCAAAGAACTCCCAGCTCCATGTAATATAAAATGGCAAAAGATATCCCAGAGATCTCCATCTCTATGCTAGGACCCAGCTCCACTCAATGACCAGCAAGCTGCAGTATGGACACCCTATGCCCAAAAACTAGCAAGACAGGAACATAACTCTACCCATTAGCAGAGAGGATGCCTAAAATCATAATAAGGTCACTGACACCCCAAAACACACCACCGGCCATGGACCTGTCCACCAGAGAGACAAGATCCAGCCTCATACACCAGAACACAGGCACTAGTCCCCTCCACCAGGAATACACAACACATTGAAACAACCTTAGCCATTGGGGGCAGACAACAAAAACAACAGGAACTACAAATGTGCAAACTGTGAAAAGGAGACCTCAACACAGTAAGTTAAGCCAAATGAGAAGATAGAGAAACACACAGAAGATGAAGGAGCAAGGTAAAACCCCACCAGACCAAACAAATGAAGAGGAAATAGGCAGTGTACGTGAAAAAGAATTCAGACTAATGATAGTAGAGATGGTCTAAAATCTTGGAATAGAATGGAGAAAATACAAGAAACGTTTAACAAGGACCTAGAAGAACTAAAGAGCAAACAATGATGAACAACACGTTAAATGACCTTAAAAATTCTCTAGAAGAAATCAATAGCAGAATAACTGAGGCAGAAGAATGGAAAAGTGACCTGGAAGACAAAATAGTGGAAATAACTAATGCAGAGCAGAATGAGGAAAAAAGAATGAAAATAAATGAAGACAGTATCAGAGACTTCTGGGACAACATTCTGTGCACCAACATTCAAATTATAGGGTTCCAAGAAAAAGAAGAGAGGAAAAAAAAAAAGCAACTGAGAAACTATTTGAAGAGATTATGGTTGAAAACTTCCCTAATATGGGAAAGGAAATAGTTAACCAAGTCCACGAAGAGCAGAGAGTCCCATACAGGTAAAGACAAAGAGAAACATGCCTAGGCACCTATTAATCAAATTATCAAAAATTAAATAGAAAGAACACATATTCAAAGCAGCAAGAGGAAACAACAAATAACATACAAGGGAATCTCCATAAGGTTAACAGCTGATCTTTCAGCAGAAACTCTGCAAGCCAGAAGGGAGTGGCAGGACATATTTTAAATGATGAAAGGGAAAAACGTACAACGAAGATTACTCTAACAGTGAGGATCTCATTCAGGTTCGATGGAGAAATTAAAAACATTACAGACAAGAAAAAGTTAAGAGAGTTCAGCACCAAGACACAAGCATTACGACAAATGCTAAAGGACCTTCGCTAGGCAGGAAATACAAGACAAGGAAAAGACCTACAATAACAAACCAAAAACAATTAAGAAAATGCTAATAGGAACATACATATCAATAACCACCTTAAATGTAAATAGATTAAATGCTCCAACCAAAAGACATAGACTGGCTGAATGGATACAAAAAAAAGACCAATATATACGCTGTCTACAAGAGACCCACTTCAGACCTCGGGACACAAACTGGCTGAAAGTGAGGGGATAGAAAAATATATTCCATGCAAATGGAAATCAAAAGAAAGCTGGAGTAGCAATTCTCATAGCAGATAAAATAGACTTTAAAATAAAGACTATTACAAGAGACAAAGAAGGACACTACATAATTGATCAAGGGATCAATCCAAGAAATAGAAGTAACAATTGTAAATATTTATGCACCCAACATAGGAGCACCTCAATACATAAAGCAAATTCTAACAGCCATAAATGGGAAATCAACAGTAACACAACCACAGTAGGGACTTTAACTCCCCACTTTCACAAATGGACAGATCATTCAAAATGAAAATAAATAAGGAAACACAAGCTTTAAATGATACATTAAACAAGATGAATTTAATTGATATTTATAGGACATTCCATCCAAAAACATCAGAATACATTCTCTTCTCAAGTGCTCATGGAACAATCTCCAGGATAGATCATACCTTGCATCACAAATCAAGACTTGGTAAATTTTAAAAAGTTAAAATTGTATCAAGTATCATTTCTGATCACAACACTATAAGACTAGATATCAATTACAGGAAAAAAAACTGTAAAAAATACAAACACATGGAGGCTAAACAATATGCTACTTAATAACAAAAAACAAAATTGATAAACCATTAGCCAGACTCATCAAGAAAAAAAGGGAGATGACTAAAATCAACAGAATTAGAAATGAAAAAGGAGAAGTTACAGCTGACACTACAGAAAAACAAGTGATCATGAGAGATTACTATAAGCAACAATATGCCAATAAAATGGACAACTTGGAAAAAATGGGCAAATTCTTACAAAAGCACAATGTTTCAAGACTAAACAGGGAAGAGAAAGAAAATATAAACAGAACAATCACAAGCACTGAAATTGAGACTGTGATTAAAAATCTTCAAACAAACAGAAGCCCAAGCCAGATGGCTTCACAGGCGAATTCTATCAAACATTTAGAGAAAAGGTAACATCTATACTTCTCAAACTCTTCCAAAATATAGCAGAGGGAGGAACACACCCAAACTAATTCTATGAGGCCACCATCACCCTGATACTAAAGCCAGACAAAGTTGTCACAAAGAAAGAAAACAACAGGCCAATATCACTAATGAACATAGATGCAAAAATCTTCAACAAAATACTAGCAAACAGAATACAACAGCACATTAAAATGATCATACACCTAGATCAAGTGGGGTTTATCCCAGGAATGCAACGATTCTTCAATATATGCAAATCGTTCAATGTGATATACCTTATTAAAAAACTGAAGAATAAAAACCATATGATCAACTCAATAGATGCAGAAAAAGCTGTTGACAAAATTCAGCACCCATTTATGATAAAAACTCTCCAGAAAGTAGGCATAGTGGGAACTTACAACAACATAATAAAGGCTGTATCTGACAACCAACAGCCAACATTGTCCTCAATGGTGAAAAACTGAAACCATTTCCACTAAGATCAGGAACAAGACATGTTTGCCCACTCTCACCACTCTTATTCAACATAGTCTTGGAAGTTTTAGCCACAGCAATCAGAGAAGAAAGGAATTAAAAGGAATCCAAATTGGAAAAGAAGAAGTAAAGCTGTCACTGTTTAAAGATGACATGATACTATACATAGAGAATCCTAAAGATGCTACCAGAAAACTACTAGAGCTAATCAATCAATTTGGTAAAGTAGCAGGATACAAAACTAATGTGCAGAAATCTTTTGCATTCCTATATATTAATGATGACAAATCTGGAAGAGAAATTAAGGAAACACTTCCATTTACCATTGCAATAAAAAGAACAAAAAACTAGGAATAAACCTACCTAAGGAAACAAAACACTGGTATGCCTAAAATTATAAGACACTATAAATTAAAAACTATATATATATATATATATATATATTTAATTTCCAATATATGAGAAAAAAATTAAAGGCAAAACATACAAATGGAGAGATATACCATGTTCTTGGATTGGGAGAAGCAACATTGTGAAAATTAGTATACTACCCAAAGCAATCTAGAGATCCAATGCAATGCCTGTCAAACTACCAATGGCAATTCTCACAGCACTAGAACAAAAAATTTCTCAATTTGTATGGAAACACAAAAGACCCTGCATAGCCAAAGCAATCTTTAGAAAGAAAAACGGAGCTGGAGAAATCAGTCTCCCAGACTTTAAACCATATTACAAAGCTACAGTATTCCAGAGAGTATGGTACTGACACAAAAACAGAAATATAGATCAATGGAACAGTATAGAAAGCCCAGAGATAAACCCATCCACATATGGTGACCTTACCTTTGATAAAAGAAGCAAGAATGTACAATGGAGAAAAGACAGCCCCTTCAATAAGTGGTGCTGGGAAAACTGGACAGCTACATGTAAAAGAATGAAATTAGAACACTCCCTAACACCATACACAAAAACAAACTCAAAATGGATTAAAGACCTAAGTGTAAGTCCAGACACTATCAAACTCTTAGAGGAAAACATAGGCAGAACACTCTATGACATAAATCACAGAAGATCATTTTTTACCCAGCTCCTAGAGAAATGGAAATTTTTTAAAAATAAAAAAAAACAAATGGGACCTAATGATACTTAAAAGCTTTTGCACAGCACAGGAAACCATAAACAAGATGAAAAGACAACCCTCAGAATGGGAGAAAATATTTGCAGATGAAGCAACTGACAAAGGATTAATCTCCAAAATATACAAACAGCTCATTCAGCTCAATATCAAAACACAAACAACCCAATTCAAAAATGAGCAGAAGACCTAAATAGACATTTATCCAAAGAAGAGATACAGATTTCCAACAAACTCATGAAAGAATGCTCAACATCATTAATCATTAGAGAAATGCAAGTCAAAACTACAATGAGGTATCACCTCACACCTGTCAGAATTGCCATCATCAAAAAATCTACAAACAATAAATGCTTGAGAGGGTGTGGAGAAAGGGGAACCCTCTTGTGTTGTTGATGGGAATGTAAATTGATACAGCCACTATGGAGAACAGTATGGAGATTCTTTAAAAGACTAAAAATAGAACTACCATATGACCCAGCAATTCCACTACTTGGCATATACCCTGAGAAAACCATAATTAAAAAAAAAAAAAAACAAAAAACTCATGTACCACAATGTTCATTGCAGTTCTATTTACAATAGCCCAGACGTGGAAGCAACCTAATTGTCCATCTAAAGATGAATAGATAAAGAAGATGTGGCCCATATATACAATGGAATATTACTCAACCATAAAAAGTAATGAAATTGAGTTATTTGTAGTGTGGTGGATAGACCTTGAGTCTGTCATACAGAGTGAAGTAAGTCAGAAAGAGAAAAACAAATACCATATTCTAACACATATATATGTGATCTATATAAAATAAAGGTTCTCAAGCAGCTTGGAGCAGGACAGGAATAAAGACACAGACATAGAGAATGGACTTTGGGACACGGGAAGGGGGAATGATAAGCTAGGAAGAAGTGAGAGATTGGCATGGACTTAAATATACTACCAAATGTAAAATAGATAACTAGTGGAAAGCAGCTGCATAGCACAGGGACATCAGCTCATTGCTTTCTGACCACCTAGTGTGGTGGGATATGGAGGGTGGGAGGGAGACCAAAAATGAGGAAATATAGGCATATATGTATATGTATAACTGATTCACTTTGTTATAAAGCAGAAACTAACACACCATTGTAAAGCAGTTATACTCCAATAAAGATGTAAAAAAAATGGGAATATTAAAAAAGAAACTAGTATAATTGTGTTGGTTTCATTAATCAAGACATGTTTTTAGAGTTGTCAACATTAAGTACAATACTTTTATTCTACCTAGGTTCCTAAAACTTAAATAAGCTTATGTTATCCCTCTTACTAAACTTGTTACTCAGAAAAGTATCATAGGAAGATAATTGATGTGGTCGAATATCTACCAAATATTTTTGTAATTAATGTGAATATGGTTGTTAAAAACAAATTAAATAAGTGTAAATGAGATAAGAGTTTTTAGGTGAATGTTTTAGGAATTATTGTTTTATGATATGTCTACTTAAATAATTTTCCAAATCTCTTTCATAACTTACGCCCTGAGAATTTTGCTAAATTAATTTAAATGATGTGTGAAGTTAAATTCATTGGATACCAAATCATTCCCAAATAACATAAAATACTGAAACAATTACTAAGCACAGACTTCCCCTTAACAGTTAAACTAAAGGTATTTGAAACTATGAGTAGACATGCTTGGTGCCATGCTGAGAAATTTTCTGTGAGAAAGCACATGTCTCTAAAAATTATAAAACGTATAGGTGTTCCAAATTACAGAATTCTAATGTAGAAACAGAAATTTGACTATTGCTTAATTTTTACTTTTCACTAGAAATTAAAGGTTTATATGGGTTAAAAAATCTGACATATGTGATTAAAGCTGCTTAAAATGTAAACAAATACATAAAAGTTCTCCATATGCAAGGAAAGTAGTGTGTATGTTTTTGGTAAATGAAGATGTATGAAAAGGGAATCTTTGGAAAGAAAATTTTGTTTGTGGTCAGGACTAGATAACATTGGAATGAATTTAAGAGGTTTCAATATAAAAAGTAAACTAGTGAAATATTGGAATCTGTTTTTTCT
Source organism: Kogia breviceps (assembly GCF_026419965.1). Taxonomy (NCBI): domain Eukaryota; kingdom Metazoa; phylum Chordata; class Mammalia; order Artiodactyla; family Physeteridae; genus Kogia; species Kogia breviceps. Next base: position 55,066,556 of record NC_081330.1, read on the forward strand.
TCTGTTAAAAGAACAACTTTTTTTCCCTATTGTTTTGCTCTTGATAATGAGATTATAACCCCCTTTTTTTTAACCTTTAAATAATTGGCCTAGAAAAAAAAAAAGTTCTTGTTTCTTTCCAAAATAATCACTTATGTTCTATGTTGTCTTTATCAGGTCTTTCATTAAGTAAGCCTAGTCCACTTGATATTTAAAAGGTCTAAGTTTTCCTCAGAACTATACAACCTTCTCTGTTCGCCTATGAAGTCTTTAATTGTCATTTTGGTTAAATGGATAACTAAGTATTGCTTCACAGTGAACTATGATCTTATTTAACTGTTTTAAATCCTTCTTGATATTTTTTGAAAACTCCCCTATATCAAATTCTAAATGAAATCTTTTTGACTCAGAAACAGCTTTGAGATATGAGGTATTTCAGAGGCTCATGAAATATTTCAAAGATTGTTTCTCCCGGTAAAATGAGAGGTATTAAATTAATTAGGCTTATTTGGTATGTTAAGTTACATTGGAAACATAGTCAAATAAGATATAATAAACTTTCTTAGTTTATATTGTATGAGTAAAAGCTATTAATATGTGCTCTAAAATTATATGAAATTTAAAAATCTGATATGCCCTGGTATAATGTTATCAGTTATAATTCTAATTATTACCTTACATTGTTGTAAGGTAATACAGAAATAACCTAACTTCCTTCTCAATTCCATTATAATGAGCTCTCAGATCTTAAAAAATGAACATTTTAAAGTCTTTTGTCATTTATAGAAATTTATTGTTTTACTCTGATACTGATAAATATGTTTTATTTTCAGAGATATTTATGAAAAGGACTCTGACACTCACTCTAATGTACAGGCTTCTGATAAACTTTCAGATCATACCATTGAACTTGGTAAGAATTTACAAAACTCGAATGAAGAAGCTGAAGGCTTCATACACAATTAAGTTCAAATTACACAGGACTTAATGAATTAATATATATATTATATATATATATTAGGATATTTATAATTTTTTATGATTTTTGTTTTAAACACTGACAGTTCTTTTACGTTTTTCTCTTTTAGATTTAAGGAAGCCTCTTCTCTAAGCTATATATAACTTGCAACAATCTGATAAACATTTATAAACAAAGATAAAATATTTATATTTTTTGCCCTACATGATACCTCCAGAATTCAGAAAGTCTTAGTGGGCATTCTTACTTTCATGGAAATATAGTTTTTTGCAGTGGCTCAATAAGAATCTGTAATGTGACACAATTGGAAACATTGTTTACATTACCAAGGCTTTGACTGTAATGTCATGTTTGAGAGTGACACGCATTGACTTAGATATGACCAGACAGCTTTAAGAAACTAAGATTGACTTTATGGAACAATAAAGTCCCTTGGAAAAACAGCCTGGTACCTTGTTAACCAGCTGAGTAAGGAAGATCACTTCCTGGAAAGTTCAGAAAACCTCAAAATATTTTGGGTAGATCAAGAAGAGAGGAATTCACCCAAATCTATTGGTATTGTAGGTAAAGTCTGATGGCAAATCCTTAGCTTGTCTTTCCTGGGCTCTAGAGGCCTTTAAGTTTTCAATCTGATATTCCTTATGAAAAGAATCAGTAAAGCAAATTTTAAAGAGTCTACATGATCAATCACTATTTTTCTTACACTTATGTAAATAATCAGGTCAAGTTTATTGAAAGTAGACTCATTTTGAAATCAGATTAACTTTAATTTGGCTATAGTTGGTAGAAATGAGGGTGAGTTTAGAAAGAAAAATTATGTTTCAGTAATATACCTTTTCTGAATATTAGATTCTAGTGCTGTTACTTTCCTTTGAGATTCTGGTATTTACCTATAAACTGGACTAGATCCTGAATGCTTCCAGTTTCCCCCATTATCTGGCCATGAACCTCCAAATTAATGTTTTCAGTTTTTCTACCATCCTTTTGACTTAGAATCATTGACAAATAAAACTCCCCTTTTTCCAAAACTGTACATAGTAAATTGGACAACTTGATATAAACTTCAGAGAAATTAACATAGCAGCATATGCATAGAAAATCTTTGTGTCTGTTGCTGTATAAGCCCCTCAGCAATTTTACCTAAACACCCAATGACGTCATCAGAGGTATTTGAAACTGCAAAAGATGCTTTTACCCTGACATCTAAAAATCTTCTTCAACTGGCTACCTCATGGATTTGGTGCCTTATTGTGATCCAGATTGCAACTAGTTATATACTAATCATTGTTTTAATTTGTTCACTCTTTGCTATTTTTAAACTATTTATGCTCTGTATTTCTCACTGTTGGTCAGCTACTCAGGATATTAAGATTATGGTTGCTCAGAAGCTTAAATTACTCAACTGGAAACATCCTGCAATTCATAGCACAAATGAAGAGTTGACAGAATCCATCATTATATCAGGTCTGGACAATGCCTAAATTCTACTTCCTGAAAACCTCCTTGTTGCTAAAATGTGGCTGTTCCCTTATGATCATGACTTATTTCTTTTTCCTCTTCCTTGGGACATGACACACCAAGAATGAGCCTTCCTGACACCTAGGGACTCTTATTTAATAATATTGACAAATGATTGCTAACCCCATAAGATAATTTATCATCAATGTTGTCCAAAGAAAGATTTTGATCAAAAAGAGGAAATGTGGACTATGAACACCAAAATGGAGTCAATTATGTCAAAGAGATCTAAAATGGAGCCAAGGAGCCATTAGGGAAGCAGAACTTACACAAGTCCACATCATGATGCAATATAAACTTTTACCCTGGTCAGCCTGAGACCACCAGGAACTTATTTTCTTTACTCCATAGAAATCGCAGCTTGGCAACCAATCTCTTCTACCAACAAGTGACTGAATGCCTGCTGGCCACAATTATAGTTCTGTAAAAATAACCTATGTAACTTTTCTGGAATATCTTTGTATGTTGCCTTTATAAACCTCCACCATTTTTATATTTCACTGGGAGTACACTGCCTCCTGAATTGCAGTTCTTAAGACCCCAAATAAACTCTTTTCTTATTTGCAACTTTCTGTATGTTTTGTTCTTTCTTTCTTTTTTCTCAGTTGACAGAATCTGTCCAAGAACACAGACAGCTATAATAAAAAATCAAAATCCTTGGTTTCAAATTAAACTGAACTCAGTTCCAAGCTCTACTATATTATCTCTGTAATTCTGCCCAAATTGTGTATCTTCCCAAAGTCTCAGTTTTCTAATTGATAGTATCAGTATCTAAATATCAAAATTAATGTGAAAATAAATGAAGTAATATATTTGAAAAAACTAACTCTAAAGTAATATTTATTTAAGAGGGTATTATTAATATAGTATATTTTAACACAGGAGGAAGACAGCTTTTGGTGAAAATAAGAATTCCCCCACATATTTATGTAGATCAATAAACATAATTCAGTCATTCTCAATATATAATATGAATTAAAATATACTGAGGAGCGGTTTTTGTTTTGTTTTTTTTTGTTTTTCTTTTTGCAATATGTGGGCCTCTCCCTGTTGTGGCCTCTCCCGTTGCGGAGCACAGGCTCCAGATGCACAGGCTCAGAGGCCATGGCTCACGGGCCTAGCTGCTCCATGGCATGTGGGATCTTCCTGGACCGGGACACGAACCCGTGTCCCCTGCATTAGCAGGCGGACTCTCAACCACTGTGCCACCAGGGAAGCCCATGAGGAGCTTTTTAAAATGCACATTCCTAGTCTAGGATCCCAGAAATGCAGATGTAGTAAGTCTGGGGCAAAACCTAGGAATATTTATGTTGAACAGCACCTGGGACAATCACAATATAGGTGGTCTTCAGCCTTTGTGAAATGCTGCCATAATCATCTATTAACCTTTTTTGCCTTAGTTTAGATTTTGAACAGGCATTTGCATATATATATATATATATATATATATATATATCAGTAAAAATCAGATGGAGCAAATGAAGAAAGGAAAATTCATGAGTACTAACGATAGTATACTAGGACAACCTCTGCAGAAGTTATGTTGTGTAGCATGTGTTCTGCCATTGTTGGATCTCTACAGAGAAAACAAAAGATACTAAAGATTGAAAAATACAAAGAGCATAAGTTGTTTTCAACAATTCAACTTTTGAAGTTCCAATGTACTTTTATCTGAAAGACAAATCACGATAATAGAAAATCTAACCCCTAAAATTATCAGTTAACTAACTGAACAATTATTTAGATGAGAACAGATAAACATTAAGATAATTCATATTTTTGTACTAATAATTATTCAACCTATGATAAGTAGGCACTTGAATTTATTCACTGCTGGACTTAATTCAATAGTGATTCTGAATTTAACAACTGAATATAGTACCAAACTGCTACATTTTATGTTCCGGGTCCACTCTCTCTCTCTCTCTCTCTCTGATATCGCCCCTTAAGGTCTATCTTTATATCTTTGGAATAGATTTAGTTGAACTCATTATCACACTACAGGGTTGAGTCACTCTGTTAGCACTAATAAGTAAAACTATATTCTCCAGCTACAAAGTGTCATTCCTAGAATTTATCTAACAAAATGCATGTTGTTATACATTTAGTTTATATAGTAGATTTTAAATTTAGAATCTTCAGAGTATCTAACATTTCTTAAGTGCATATTTATTTCTCTGTTGTTTATTCATCTTTTTTATATCTGGAAAATAAAATGCTGCCATAACATATATTTAGTATTAAATGCCTTATTTTTGCATATGTAACATAGAAGCATGCTTGTTAGGCTTTAAATATCCACCTAAGAAAAAGTTAAACAAACTGTGAATACAGTAATACACATAAACATACATGTTAACATTGAATTCTGACTTGTTTCAAATTGCGTTATTTTTGAGTGCCATCTTCCCAAAGATGTGTTTAACTAGGTGATTCTAAATAGATTTAAAATGGTTTTATCTGGTATATTCAGTGATCTATACTGTAAAATCCTGATTACATTTCTGGCCAAAAAATAACAAATGTGTCTTCAGGACTTTCTATGTGTTAAGAACTAAGCTAAGCATTACAAATGTATATCATTTAATTCTCAAAACAACCTCAGGAAGATTCTTATTATCATATCCAGTTTAGAAATAAACAGACACTGAGAGGTTATTCAAGCTGAAAATATTGCATAAAGTAATTTTTGGCACCAATATTTGAACATATTTACTTTGCCTCAAGAGACTGCACTCTTAACTATCATATGAAAGTCTTGACTGATTTAATCTCTGAAAATCAAGAAGATAAGACTATAACTTCAAACTATAATTAATCATGCAAATGAAAGGAACAAAAACATTTTGTTTACCCCATAATTAAGTAAATGCATGTGACAAACTTCAGAAGAATGATTTTACTAAATTGTTGGTCACCACAATTACATTATCAGAAGGAACATGCGAATGTTTGCCTTTTTATTTATTTTAAGGAACTGTATTGGTGTTGAATGGTTTCAACCCAGATTGGAATGTACATCTGAGAAGCCATTGTAACCACATCATATACAAATATGTTAAATTTTAATATAAATTATAAGTGTATATTAAAACAAGCATAAGTTATAAATATAAGTTAAGGAGGAAGGAACGAGTTAATTCAGCAGGTCTGGGTTACTCAGAATCTGCAGATTCAAAGGAAAGTCTTGTTTTAAAGATAGACCCTTGGCTGGCTTTTGGGAGATAACTTCTGAGTCCTTGTACTGTTCTGCCAATGAATGTCTTTCTATGCCTGAGATTTTCAGCCATGCTGTACCAGTTTGTCAAGGTAAGTTTATAATAACAATGTTATTTATAGGGAATGCCTCTTTTGCTCTAGGCAGGGTTTGATTCTGAGTAGCTGAGGTTAGTTATGTAAGTGTTGCATGCCTGACTGATTCCCAGTAAGAACACAGGAATCCAAGACTTAGGTGAGTCACTCATTTTGGAAATAGTTCACACACATCAGATATCATTGCTGAGGGAATTAAGTGCATCCCTGTGTGACTCCACTGTCAGGGTATACATGTAAGCTAGTTCTTGGTTTCTCTTGGATTTTGCCTCATGTGCCTTTGTCCTTTGCTGATTTCAATGTATATCATTTATATAAATTAAATTATATAAATTATATATTTATATAAATTACAAATCTGAGAATATTAGGTTTTCTGAGTCCTGTGAGTCCTTCTAGTGAAACATGGGCCCTGAAGTTGGTTTTGGGTCCCCTGATACAGAATCTAAGTAATTTAGTCTCCAGATAGACTTTTTCTATATAAAAAGTTTCAATATTATACCATTAAATATGATAATTGTTACTTTTTTTTTTTTTTTTTTTTTTTTCGGTATGCGGGCCTCTCACTGTTGTGGCCTCTCCCATTGCGGAGCACAGGCTGCGGACGCGCAGGCTCAGCGGCCATGGCTCACGGGCCCAGCCTCTCCGCGGCATGTGGGATCTTCCCGGACCAGGGCACGAACCCGTGTCTCCTGCATCGGCAGGCGTATTCTCAACCACTGCGCCACCAGGGAAGCCCGATAATTGTTACTTTATTATAGATAATATTTAAAATAGAAATAGCACTTTATTCTGCTTGTTGAGATTTTTTTTATCATGAATTGCTGGTAAATATTAGCAAGTGTTTTTTCTTCATATATTGAGATAATAATATTTTTTACCTTTGTTAATTTGGTGAATTTTTTTGATTTTCTAATTTTAAATTAAATTAAATTTCCAAAAATAAAAGCTCAGCATGGGTCTAATATATTACTTCTACAATTTTGCATATTGCTGTATTCACTTTGTTAATAATTTGTTTAGGAGTTTGTATCTATATTCATAAAATATATTACTCTATCATTTTTATTGTTATAATATTCATTTCAGATTATGTATCTAGGCTTTTATGGACTCATGGAACAATTCTGGAAGTGTTCCCTGTCTAGTTTTTGAGAAAGTTGTTCTGTTACTGTGTTATTTCTTCATTAAATTTTGAAACAAACCAGTGATATTTTTATGTTTATAAAATGTGTAGAAGTAGAATCATACTAGACTATTCTTTTGTTTCTGAAATCATTTGGTCAATATTATGATTGTGAGATTGATCTATATTGTTTTATGTAGAAATACTTTTTTTCATTTAAATACCAAATACCATATTCTTATTTAAATATCTTATAGTTTTAACATATCAAAAGCAATTTATCCTTTCTATTATTGATGGAAATTTGAGTTGATTCCAGTTTGCAGTAATATGAATAGTGCTTCAATGAAACTTATTAGAAGTTTATTTTAGTGAGCATATATCTGTATTTCTCTTTAGTGTATAATAGGGGTAGATTTCTTGTGTGTCATAAATTTAGTTTTAGAAGTAACTATAGGGGAACATTTTTCTATCTTCTTACAGTCTCTGTCTGGGCCTGATAATATTAAGTTGATATAAGACAGATTACCATAAGAAAAGCAATCAAATATACACACATAAGAATTATCAGAACAGAAATTAAAGACATCAATTGCCAATGAGAATGTAGAGCAGATTCTCATACAGTGATAGTGGAAGTGCAAACTGATAATACTTTAGAAAATTAAAATTTGTGAATACTGAAGGGGTTCAGAACATACCATCCCAAAATATGTTCATTTGACATATTGACTATTTTGATTTAAAAGCACTAGATAAACAGGTACAAGGAAAGCATTCTGACTTCCCCTTTTCCTGATGAATACAGAAAATAAAAATTTTATGTAACAGATGCCCTACCTGCAACTTTAGTAAAAAAAAAAAAAAAAAAGAAAACGAAAACGAAAACCAACATTCTTTAACACCAGAGGTAAGGAGCAGAGGTCAAAAAGAATCTATACAAACAAACATTGTTAAAATAACACTTATATTCATTTAATCTCCCCATATATTTTAGTTCCTTTTTGCAGTTACTACTCTTCATTCAACCTAGTATATAAGCATTTAGGCCTCACTGCTTTGGGGTTTGTAATTTTTTCTATGAAGTCTCCCATATACATACATATTAGAGAAGGGAAGCAAAACCAAAAGAGTTAGTCTAACAGAAATAATGTATTATTATAAATGTACAATAAGTAAAATATGGTACAGTTGACACTTGAACAATGTAGGGGTTAGGGGCCCCAACCCTCCAAGCAGTAAAAAATCCATGTATAAATTTACAGTAAGTCCTTCATATCTGCAAATTTGTATCTGTGGATTCAACCAGCTGCAGATGTTATAATACTGTGATATGTATTTATTGAAAAATATCCACGTATAAGTGAACCTATGCAGTTCAAACCTATGTTTTTGAAGGGTCAACTGTATTATAGGTGTAAATATAGATAAATGGCCACAAATACTGTTGGTTTATGGTAAAGGTGGAACTACAGTGCTTAAGCAAATAATAACCTTTCTAATGTGTATAACTGAGTCAATTGGATAACTGTATGGAACAATATATTAAGAACTCACCAGACACTGTACAAAAATAATATAATAAATTTCAAATGCAGGAATATCAGAGGTAATGGCAGATTAAGAATCTGCAAAAATCTACTCTTCCGTAAAAACAATGAGAACTATGCAAAACTTGTCAAAATCAACTTTCTAAGAACTCTAGAAATTAACTAAATTCTTGCAATAATCCAAGGAGTGAATATCTGAATCTTATTTAAAGCAGTGTTTTGTGTCATTTTAACTAGCCCTGTTTACATCTCCTCTGCTTCAGATCTGTAGTAACATTGAAAATCAGCCCACAATCAAGGTGAAAGTCAATAGCCTGACAGTCATCAGAAAAGACATAACACAGATGGAGCTCATCTAATGTCTACTTCCAGAGAACTGTCATTATTTAAACTGACTGTTGGTTCCCTGGTAGAAACCATTCTCAAAACTTTTTTTTTTTTTTAATTTGACTGTACTTGGAATTAACATAATGTAAAATGTCTATTCTCCAAAGTTGTTTGTCAGAAAATTAAAGGCAATTTTTAAGATTGCAGCTGTCTAAGATTTTGATAAGAGTTGGAGTAAACAATAGACTGACAAAAAGCTTAAAAGCAAAAACTGGGAAATGTGTCATTCATAGGGACTTTGATAAGCACTGGCATATTCCTGGGAATCCAGAAGGCCACTTTCATGAGTAGGGCTGAATGTATGCTCAGAAAAATAGACAAAAGTCCTTAAACCCTCATTTTGTCTTGGCCTTTCAGGATCTTCAAAAGTAGGAAGTGAAGGCTTAGATAGATATGTCAACTGACTGGCTGAGTGTGACTCAACATGCACACAGACTGGATAACTTACTAGTTCTAGGCATTTAAGAGAATCTGTGTGCAGTCATGAGATGATGCCTAAGCTAAATGAGCAGAGACTTCATTGACCACATCCAAGAAAAGAATACAGACATTTCAGCATTAGATTATTAAAGTCAGCACAAAGAAGCAAATAATAAAAATCCCCAAACACTATTAAGAACAACATTTTTAAATAATCCTGGAAAGAGGGGAAATATGTTTTCTAGAGCTGTCACTTTATATTATTTAAAACATCTAAATTTCAACAAAAAACACAAGACATTCAAACTAACAAGAAATTATATTCCATTTATAAAGAAGTAAAGCAGTCAATAGATATTAGAAATTTCACAATTATGTGGAACTTAGACAATATATTTTATTTTATTTTATTTATTTTAAAAAATCTATATTGGAGTATAATTGCTTTACAATGTTGTGTTAGTTTCTGCTTTATAACAAAGTGAATCAGCTACACATATACATATATCCCCATATCTCCTCCCTCTTGCATCTCCCTCCCATCATCCCTATCCCTCCCCTCTATGTAGTCAAAAAGCACCGAGCTGATATACCTGTGCTATGCAGCTGCTTCCCACTAGCTATCTATTTGACATTTCGTAGTGTATATATGTCCATTCCACTCTCTCACTTTGCCACACCTTACCTTTCCCATTCCCAGTGTCCTCAAGTCCATTTTCTATGTCTGCATCTTTATATCTCTCCTGTAACTCGGTTCCTCAGAACCTTTTTTCTTTTTTTGGTTCCATATATATGTGTTAGAATACGGTATTTCTTTTTCTCTTTCTGACTGACTTCACTCTGTATGACAGACTCTAGTTCCATCCACTTTACTACAAAAAAACCTCAATTTCATTTCTATTTATGGCTGAGTAATATTCCATTGTGTATATGTATCACACCTTCTTTATCCATTCATCTGTTGATGGACACTTAGGTTGCTTCCATGTCCTGGCTATTGTAAATAGTGCTGCAATGAAAATTGTGGTACATGACACTTTTTGAATTATGGTTTTCTCACAGTATATGCCCAGTACTGGGAATGCTGGGTCATATGGTTGTTCTATTTCTAGTTTTTTATGGAACCTCCATACTGTCCTCCAAAGTGGCTATATCAATTTACATTCCCACCAACAGTGCAAGAGGGTTCCATGTTCTCCACACCCTCTCCAGCATTTATTGTTTGTAGATATTTTGAAGATGGCCATTATGAACAGTGTGAGGTGATACCTCATTGTACCTTTGATTTTCATTTCTCTAATGATTAGTGATGTTGAGCATCCTTTCATGTGTTTGTTGGAAATTTGTATATCTCCTTTGGAGAAATGTCTAGTTAGGTCTTCTGCCCATTTTTTGATTGGGTTGTGTTTTTTTTTGATATTGAGCTGCATGAGCTGCTTGTAAATTTTGGAGATTAATCATTTGTCAGTTGCTACATTTGCAAGTATTTTCTCCCATTTGAGTCTTGTCTTTTCATCTTGTTTAAGTTTTCCTCTGTTGTGAAAAGATTTTAAGAATCATTAGGTCCCATTTGTTTATTTTTGTTTTGATTTCCATTTCTCTAGGAGGTGGGTCAAAAAGGATCTTCTGTGATTTATGTCATAAAGTGTGTTGCCTATGTTTTCCTCTAAGAGTTTTATAGTGGCTGGCCTTACATTTAGGTCTTTAATCCATTTTGAGTTTATTTTTGTATATGATGTTAGGAAGTGATTTAATTTCATTCTTTTACATGTAGCTGTCCAGATTTCCCAGCACCACTTATTGAAGAGGCTTTCTTTTCTCCATTATATATTCTTGTCTCCTTTATCAAAGATAAGATGATCATATGTGCATCTGTTTATATCTGAGCTTTCTATCCTGTACCATTGATCTATATTTCTGATTTTGTGTCACTACCATACTGTCTGGATTAATGTAGCTTTTTTTAAACATCTTTATTGGAGTATAACTGTTTTACAATGGTGTGTTAGTTTTGGCTTTACAACAAAGTGAATCAGTTATACATATACATATGTTCCCATATCTCTTCCCTCTTGCATCTCCCTTCCTCCCACCCTCCCTATCCCACCCCTCTAGGTGGTCACAAAGCACCGAAGTGATCTCCCTGTGCTATGTGGCTGCTTCCCACTAGCTATCTATTTTATATTTGGTAGTGTATATATGTCCACGCCACTCTCTCACTTCATCATAGCTTACCCTTCCCCCTCCCTATATCCTCAGATCAATGCTCTAGTAAGATTAATGTAGCTTTGTCGTATAATCTGAAGCCTGGGGGTCTGATTCCACCACCTCCAATTTTCTTTCTCAAGATTGCTTTGACTATTCAGGGTCTTTTGTGTTGCCATACAAATTGTGAAATTTTTTGTTCTCGCTCTGTGAAAAATGCCATTGGTAATTTGATAGGGATTGCATTGAGTCTGTAGATTGCTTTGGGGAGTATAATCATTTTCACAATGTTGATTCTTCCAATACAAGAACATGGTACTTCTCTCCAGCTGGTTGTATTATTTTAAATTTCTTTCATCAGTGTCTTATAGTTTTCTGCATACAGACTTTTCATATCCTTTGTTAAGTTTATTCCTAGGTATTTTATGCTTTTTGTTGCAATGGTAAATGGGAGTGTTTCTTAATTTCTCTTTCAGAATTTTAATCATTAGTGTATAGGAATGAAAGAGATTTCTGCACATTTTGTATCCTGCTACTTTACCAAATTCACTGATTAGCTCTAGTTGTTTTCTGGTAGCATGTTTAGAATTTTCTATGTATAGTATCATTTCATCTGCAAACAGTGACAGGTTTATTTCTTTTTTTCCTGGTTTGGATTTGCTTTGTCTCTTTTTCTTCTCTGATTGCTGTGACTAAAACTTCCAAAATGATGTTGAATAATAGTTTTTGGAATGAACAACCTTGTCTTGTTCCTGATCTTAAAGGAAATGGTTTCAGTTTTTCACCATTGAGAACAATGTTGTCTGTGGGTTTGTCATATATGGCCTTTATTATGCTGAGATAATTTCTCTCTATGCCTAATTTCTGAAGCGTTTTTTATAATAATTGGGTGTTGAATTTTGTCAAAAGCTTTTTCTGCCTCTGTTGAGATGATCATATGGTTTTTGTTCTTCAAGTTGTTAATATGGTGTATCACGTTGATTGATTTGCATATATTGAAAAATTCTTGCATTCCTGGGATAAACCCCACTTGATCATGGTGTATGATACTTTTAATGTGCTGTTGGATTCTGTTTACTAGTATTTTCGCATCTATGTTCATCAGTGATATTGGCCTATAGTTTTCTTTTTTGTGACATCTTTGTGTGGTTTTAGTATCAAGGTGATGGTGGCCTCATAGAATGAGCTTGGGAGTGTTCCTCCTTCTGCAATATTTTGGAAGAGTTTGAGAATGATAGGTGTTAGCTCTTCTGTAAATTTTTGATAGAATTTGCCTGTGAAGCCATATGGTCCTGGGTTTTTGTTTGTTGGAAGATTTTTTTTTTTTAACATCTTTATTTGAGTATAACTGTTTTACAATAGTGTGTTAGTTTCTCTTTTACAACAAAGTGAATCAGTTATACATATACATATGTTCCCATAACTCATCCCTCTTTTGTCACCCTCCCTCCCACACTCCATATCCCACCCCTCTAGGTGGTCACTAAGTACAGAGGTGAACTCCCTGCCCTATGCTGTAGCTTCCCACTAGCTATCTAATTTACATTTGGTAGTGTGTATATGTCCCTGCCACTCTCTCACATCGTCACAGCTTACCCTTCCCCCTCCCCATATCCTCAAGTCCATGCTCTAGTAGGTCTGTGTTTTATTCCCTCCTACCACTAATCTCTTCATGACATTTTTTTTTTTTTTAGATTCCATATATATGTGTTAGCATACGGTATTTGTTTTTATCCTTCTGACTTACTTCACTCTGTATGACAGATTCCAGGTCTATCCACCTCATTACAAATAACTCAGTTTCATTTCTTTTTATGGCTGAATAATATTCCATTGTATATATGTGCCACATCTTCCTTATCCATTCATCTGTTGATGGACACTTAGGTTGCTTCCATGTCCTGGCTATTGTAAATAGAGCTGCAATAAACATTTTGGTACATGACTCTTTTTGAATTATGGTTTTCTCAGGGTATATGCCCAGTAGTGGGATTGCTGGGTCATACGGTAGTTCTATTTGTAGTTTTTTAAGGAACCTCCATACTGTTCTCCATAGTGGCTGTATCATTTTACATTCCCACCAACAGTGCAAGAGTGTTCCCTTTTCTCCACACCCTCTCCAGCATTTATTGTTTCTAGAGTTTTTGATGATGGCCAATCTGGCCGGTGTGAGATGATATCTCATTGTAGTTTTGATTTGCATTTCTCTAATGATTAATGATGTTGAGCATTCTTTCATGTGTTTGTTGGCAATCTGTATATCTTCTTTGGAGAAATGTCTATTTAGTTCTTCTGCCCATTTTTGGATTGGGCTGTTTCTTTTTTTGTTATTGAGCTGCATGTGTTGCTTATAAATTTTGGATATTAATCCTCTGTCAGTTGCTTCATTTGCAAATATTTTCTCCCATTCTGAGGGTTGTCTTTTGGTCTTGTTTATGGTATCCTTTGCTGTGCAAAAGCTTTTAAGTTTCATTAGATCCCATTTGTTTATTTTTGTTTTGATTTCCATTTCTCTAGGAGATGGGTCAAAAAGGATCTTGCTGTGATTTATGTCATAGAGTGTTCTGCCTATGTTTTCCTCTAAGAGTTTGATAGTGTCTGGCCTTACATTTAGGTCTTTAACCCATTTTGAGTTTATTTTTGTGTATGGTGTTAGGGAGTGTTCTAATTTCATACTTCTACAGGTAGCTGTCCAGTTTCCCCAGCACCACTTATTGAAGAGGCTATGTTTTCTCCAATGTATATTCTTGCCTCCTTTATCAAAGATAATGTGACCATATGTGTGTGGGTTTATCTCTGGGCTTTCTATCCTGTTCCATTGATCTATATTTCTGTTTTTGTGCCAGTACCATACTGTCTTGATTACGGTGGCCTTGTAGTATAGTCTGAAGTCAGGGAGCCGGATTCCTCCAGCTCCATTTTGCATTCTCAAGATTGCTTTGGCTATTCGGGGTCTTTTGTGTTTCCATACAAATTGTGAAATTCTTTTTTCTAGTTCTGTAAAAAATGCCAGTGGTAATTTGATAGGGATTGCATTGAATCTGTAGATTGCTTTGGGTAATACAGTCATTTTCACTATGTTGATTCTTCCAATCCAAGAACATGGTATATTTCTCCACCTATTTGTATCATCTTCAATTTCTTTCATCAGTGTCTTATAGTTTTCTGCATACAAGTCTTTTGTCTCCTTAGGTAGGTTTATTCCTAGATATATTATTCTTTTTGTTGCAATGGTGAATGGGAGTGTTTTCTTAATTTCATTCTCAGATTTTTCATCATTAGTGTATAGGAATGCCAGAGATTTCTGTGCATTAATTTTGTATCATGCGACTTTACCAAATTCATTGATTAGTTCTAGTAGTTTTATTGTAGCAACCTTAGTATTCTCTATGTATAGTATCATGTCATCTGCAAACAGTGACAGCTTTACTTCTTCTTTTCCTATTTGGATTCATTCTATTTCTTTATTTTCTCTAATTGCTGTGGCTAGAACTTCCAAAACTAGGTTGAATAAGAGTGGTGAGAGTGGGCAACCTTGTCTTGTTCCTGATCTTAGTGGAAATGGTTTCAGTTTTTCACCATTGAGAACAATGCTGGCTGTGGGTTTGTCATATATTGCCTTTATTATATTGAGGAAAGTTCCCTCTATGCCTACTTTCTGCAGGGCTTTTATCATAAATGGGTGTTGAATTTTGTCAAAAGCTTTCTCTGCATCTATTGAGATGATCGTATGGTTTTTCTCCTTCAGTTTGTTGATATGGTGTATCACGTTGATTGATTTGCGTATATTGAAGAATCCTTGCATTCCTGGAATAAACCCCACTTGATCATGGTGTATGATCCTTTTAATGTGCTGTTGGATTCTGTTTGCTAGTATTTTGTTGAGGATTTTTGCATCTATGTTCATCAGTGATATTGGTCTATAGTTTTCTTTCTTTGTGACGTCTTTGTCTGGTTTTGGTATCAGGGTGATGGTGGCTTCATAGAATGAGTTTGGGAGTCTTCCTCCCTCTGCTATCTTTTGGAAGAGTTTGAGAAGGATAGGTGTTAGCTCTTCTCTAAATGTTTGATAGAATTCTCCTGTGAAGCCATCTGGTCCTGGGCTTTTGTTTGTTGGAAGACTTTGAATCACAGTTTCAATTTCAGTGCTTGTGATTGGTCTGTTCATGTTTTCTATTTCTTCCTGGTTCAGTCTTGGCAGGTTGTGCATTTCTAAG
Source organism: Kogia breviceps (assembly GCF_026419965.1). NCBI lineage: Eukaryota > Metazoa > Chordata > Mammalia > Artiodactyla > Physeteridae > Kogia > Kogia breviceps. Next base: position 55,082,249 of record NC_081330.1, read on the forward strand.
AATTTGTCCATTTCTTCCAGGTTGTCCATTTTATTGCCATAGAGTTGCTTGTAGTAATCTCTCATAATCTTTTGTATTTCTGCAGAGTCAGTTGTTACATCTCCTTTTTCATTTCTAATTCTATTGATTTGAGTCTTCTCCCTTTTTTTCTTGATGAGTCTGGCTAATGGTTTATCAATTTTATTTACCTTCTCAAAGAACCAGCTTTGACTTTTATTGATCTTTGCTATTGTTTCATTCATTTCTTTTTCATTAATTTCTGATCTGATCTTTATGATTTCTTTCCTTCTGATAAATTTGGGTTTTTTTTTTTGTTCTTCCTTCTCTAATTGCTTTAGGTGCAAAGTTAAGTTGTGTATTCGAGATGCTTCCTGTTTCTTAAGGTATGATTGTATTGCTATAAACTTCCCTCTTAGAACTGCTTTTGCTGTATCCCATAGGTTTTGGGTCGTCGTGTCTCCATTGTCATTTGTTTCTAAGTACTTTTTGATTTCCTCTTTGATTACTTCAGTGATCACTTCGTTATTAAGTAGTGTATTGTTTAGCCTCCATGTGTTTGTATTTTTTACAGATCTTTTCCTGTAATTGATATCTAGTCTCATAGCATTGTGGTCAGAAAAGATACTTGATACGATTTCAATTTTCTTAAATTTGCCAAGGCTAGATTTGTGACCCAAGATATGATCTATCCTGGAGAATGTTCCATGGGCACTTGATAAAAATGTGTATTCTGTTGTTTTTGGATGGAATGTCCTATAAATATCAAATAAATCCATCTTGTATAATGTATCATTTAAAGCTTGTATTTCCTTATTTATTTTCATTTTGGATGATCTGTCCATTGGTGACAGGGGGGTGTTAAAGTCCCCTACTATGATTGTGTTACTGTCGATTTCCCCTTTTATGGCTGTTAGTATTTGCCTTATGTATTGAGGTGCGCCTATATTGGGTGCATAAATATATACAATTGTTATATCTTCTTCATGGATCGATCCCTTGATCATTATATAGTGTCATTCTTTGTCTCTTGTAATAGTTTTTATTTTAAAGTATATTTTGTCTGATATGAGAATTGCTACTCCAGCTTTCTTCTGATTTCCATTTGCATGGAATATCTTTTTCCATCCCCTCACTTTCAGCCTGTAAGTGTCCCTAGGTCTGAAGTGGGTCTCTTGTAGACAGCATATATATGGGTCCTGTTTTTGTATCCATTCAGCCAGTCTGTGTATTTTGGTGGGAGCATTTAATCCATTTACATTTAAGGTAATTATTGATATGTGCGTTCCTATTACCATTTACTTAATTGTTTCAGGTTGTTCTTGTAGGTCTTTTCCTTCTCTTATGTTTCTTGCTTAGAGAAGTTCCTTTAGCATTTGTTGTAAAGCTGGTTTGGTGGTGCTGTATTCTCTCAGCTTTTGCTTGTCTGTAAAGGTTTTAATTTCTCCATCAAATCTGAATGAGATCCTTGCTGGGTAGAGTCATCTTGGTTGTAGGTTATTTTCCTTCATCACTTTAAATATGTCCTGCCACTCCCTTCTGGCTTGTAGAGTTTCTGCTGAAAGATCAGATGTTAGCCTTATGGGAATTCCCTTGTGTGTTATTTGTTGTTTTTCCCTTGCTGCTTTTAATATGTTTTCTTTGTATTTAATTTTTGACAGTTTGATTATTATGTGTCTCAGCGTGTTTATCCTTGGGTTTGTCCTGTATGGGACTCTCTGTGCTTCCTTGACTTGACTGACTATTTCCTTTCCTATATTAGGGAAATTTTCCACTATAATCTCTTCAAATATTTTCTTAGTCCCTTTCTTTTTCTCTTCTTCTTCTGTGACCCCTATGATTTGAATGTTGGTGTGTTTATTGTTGTCCCAGAGATCTCTGAGACTGTCCTCAGTTCTTTTCATTCTTTTTTCTTTATTCTGCTCTGCAGTAGTTATTTCCACTATTTTATCTTCCAGGTCACTTATCCGTCCTTCTGCCTCAGTTATTCTGCTACTGATCCCGTCTAGAGTATTTTTTATTTCATTTATTGTGTTGCTCATCGTTACTTGCTTCCTCTTTATTTCTTCTAGGTCCTTGTTAACTGTTTCTTGCAATTTGTCTATTCTTTTTCCAAGATTTTGCATCATCTTCACCATCATTATTCTAAATTCTCTTTCAGGTAGATTGGCTATTACCTCTTCATCTGTTAGGTCTGGTGTGTTTTTATCTTGTTCCTTCATCTGCTGTGTGTTTTTCTGTCTTCTCATTTTGCTTATCTTACTGTGTTTGGGGTCTCCCTTTTGCAGGCTGCAGGTTCGTAGTTCTATCTATTTTTGGTGGCTGTCCCCAGTGGCTGAGGTTGGTTCAGTGGGTTGAGCAGGTTTCCTGTTTGGGGGGACCAGTTCCCCTGTTCTGGTGGATGAGGCTGGATCCCATCTCCCTGGTGGGTAGGTCCACGTCTGGGGGCGTGTATGGGGATGTTGGTAGCCTTACTGTGATTCTAGGCAGCCTCTCTGCTAATGGATGGGGCTGTAGACCTGTCTCGCTCTTTGTTGGTGATAGGGTGTCCAGCACTGTTCGTTGCTGGTCCTTGAGTGAATCTGGGTCTTGGTGTTGAGATGGAGATCTGTGGGAGATTTTCGCTGTTTGATATTACGTGGAGCTGAGAGGTCTCTTGTGGACCAGTGTCCTGAGGTTAGTTCTCGCACCTCAGAGACACAGCCTTGACACCTGGCTAGAGTGCCAAGAGCCTTTAATCCACACGGCTCAAAACAAAAGGGAGAAAAAAGTAGAAAGTCAAGAAAGGAAGGAAGAAAGGAGGAAGGGAGAGAAGGAAGGAAGAAAGGAAGGGAGGGAGGAAGAAAGGAAGGGAGGAAGGAAGGAGGGAATAAAGAAAGGAAGGGAGGGAGGAAGAAAGCAAGGGAGGAAGGAAGGAGGGAATAAAAGGAAGGGAGGGAGGAAGAAAGGAAGGGAGGAAGGAAGGAGGGAATGAAGAAATGAAGGGAGGGAGGAAGAAAGGAAGAGAGGGAGGAAGAAAGGAAGGGAGGAGGGAATAAAGAAAGGAAGAGATGGAGGAAGAAAGGAAGGGAGGAAGGAAGGAGCGAATAAAGAAAGGAAGGGAGGGATGAAGAAAGGAAGGGAGGGAGGAAGGAAGGAGGGAATAAAGAAAGGAAGGGAGGGAGGAAGAAAGGAAGGGAGGAAGGAAGGATGGAATAAAGAAAGGAAGGGTGGGAGGAAGAAAGGAAGGGAGGAAGGAAGGAGGGAATAAAGGAAGGACGGGAGGAAGGAAGGAAGGAGGGAAATAGGAAAGAAAGGAGGAACGAAAGGAAGAAAGAAAGGGGAGAAGACAAAATAAAGTAGGGTAAAATACTGTTATTAAAATAACAAAATAATTATTAAGAAGAAAAATTTCTATTAAAGAAAAAAAAATAAAGACCAAAAAAAAAAAAAATGGTCAGTCTAACCCCAGCACAAATGGTGAAAACAAAGCTACACAGACATAATCTTACACAGCAGCACGCACATACACACTCACAAAAAGAAAAAAGGGGAAAATAATAGTATATCTTCCTCCCAAAGTCCACTTCCTCAACCTGGGATATTTCGCTGTCTATTCAGGTTTTCCACAGATGCAGGGCACTTCAAGCTGACTGTGGAGCTTTAACCCGCTGTTTCTGAGGATGCTGGGAGGGACCACCCCCTCTCTTTTTTCACACAGCTCCTGGGGCTCAGCCCTGGACCTGGCCCCGCCTCTGTGCGCAGGTTGTCCAAGGGCGTCTGCCCTTCGCTTAGAGAGGGCGGGGTCAAAGGAGCAGTGTTAACGGAGCAGCTGATTCGTGGTCTCTGGCTCACTCAGGCGGTGGGTGGGGGGGCACGGATGTGGGGCGAGTCTGCGGCGGCAGAGGCCCGCGTGACGTTGCACCGGCCCGAGGCGCGCCGTGCGTTTTCCCGGGGAAGCAGTCCCAGTATCCTGGGACCCCGGCACTGGCGGGCTGCACAGGCTCCCGGGAGGGGCGGTGTGGAGAGTGACCTGCGCTCGCACACAGGCCTCTTGGTGGCGGCAGCAGCAACCGTAGCGCCCCACACCCGTCTCTGTTGTCCGCGCCGACAGCCGCAGCTCGCGCCCGTTTCTGTAGCTCCTTTATGTGGTGCCCTTAATTCCCTTTCCTCGAGCCCCAGGAAGTGAAGAGGCAAGAAAAAGTCTCTTGTCTCTTCGGCAGCTCTGCGCCCGTTTCTGGAGCTCCTTTAAGCGGTGCGCTTAAACCCCTCTCCTCGCGCAGCAGGAGGTAAAGAGGGAAGAAATGGTCTCTTGCCTCTTCGGCAGCTCTAGACTTCTCCCAAACTCCCTCTAGGCCAGCCGTGGTGCGCTAACCCCTTCAGGCTGTTTTTGCTCTGCCAACTCCAGACCTTTCCCTGGGATCCGCCGGAAGCTCAGTTCCTAGCCCCGCCTGCCGCGCCCGGTGAGCAGACAAGCCTCTGGGGCTGGTGAGTGCTGATCGGCACCGATCCTCCTCGGTGCGGGAATCTCTCCGCTTTGGCCTCCGCACCCTGTTGGCTGTGGTCTCCTCCGCGGCTCTGAAGCTTCCCCCTCTGCCACCCACAGTCTCCGCCCGCGAAGGGGCTTCTAGTGTGTGGGAACCTTTCCTCCCTCTCGGCTCCCTCCCACTGGTGCAGGTCCTGTCCCTATTCTTTTGTCTCTGTTTATTCTTTTTTCTTTTGCCCTACCCAGGTACGTGGGGGGGTTTCTTGCCTGAGGTCTGAGGTCTGAGGTCTTCTGCCAGTGTTCGGTGGGTGTTCTATAGGAGAAGTTCCACGTGTAGATGTATTTCTGATGTATCTGTGAGGAGGAAGAGTGATCCCCACGTCTTACTCTTCCGCCATCTTCTCGCTCCTTTCCCTGTTGGAAGATTTTTAATCACAGTCTCAATTTCAGTGCTTGTGATTGGTCTGTTTATATTTTCTATTTCTTCCTGGTTCCATGTTGGAAGGCTGTACTTTCCTAAGAATTTGTGCATTTCTTCCAGGTTTCCTATTTATTGGTATATAGGTGCTTGTAGTAATCTTTCATGGTCCTTTATATTTCTGCAATGTCAGTAGTTCTTCTCTTTTTTCATTTCTCTTTCTGTTAATTTGACTCTTCTCCCTCTTTTTCCTGATGAGTCTGGCTAATGGTTATCAATTTTGTTTATCATCTTCTCAAGAACCAGCTTTTAGTTGTATTGATCTTTGCTGTTGTTTTCTTCATTTCTGTTTCATTTATTTCTTATCTGAACTTCATGATTTCTTTCCTTCTACTAACTTTGGGGTTTTTCTGTTATTCTTTCTCCAGTTGCCTTAGGTGTAAGTTTAGGTTGTTTATTTGAGTAATTTCTAGTTTCTTGAGGTGGATTTTATTGCTCTAATCTTCCCTCTTAGAACTTATTTTGCTGCATCCCATAGGTTTTAGATCATCGTGTTTTCATTATCATTTGATTCTAGGTATTTTTTGATTTCTTCAGTGTTCTCTTTGTTATTTAGTAGTGTATTATTTAGCATCCATGTATTCTTATTTGTTACAGATTTTTTTCCTGTATTTGATATCTATTCTTTTAGTGTTGTGGTCAGAAAAGATACTTGATACAATTTCAGTTTTCTTAAATTTACCAAGGATTGATTTGTGACCCAGCATATGATCTATCCTGGAGTAAGTTCCATGAGCACTTGAGAAGAAAGTGTATTCTGTTGTTTTTGATGGAATGTGCTACAAATATAAATTGTCTGTCTTGTTTAATGTATCATTTAAAACTTGTGTTTCCTTATTTACTGTCATTTTGGATGATCTGTCCATTGGTGAAAGTGGGGTGTTAAAGCCCTCAGTATAACTGTGTTACTGTTGATTCCCCATTTTATGGCTATTAGCATTTGCCTTATAACTTGACGTGCTCCTATGTTGGGTGCCTAAATATTTACAATTGTTATATCTTCTTCTTGGATTAATGCTTTGATCATTATGCAGTGTCCTTCTTTGTCTCTTTAATAGTCTTTATTTTAAAGTCTACTTTTTCTGATATGAGTATTGCTACTCCAGCTTTCTTTCAATGTCCATTTGCATGGAATATCTTTTTCCATCCCCTCACTTTCAGTCTGTAAGTGTCCCTAGGTCTGAAGTGGGTCTCTTGTAGACAGCATATATATGGGTCTTGTTTTTGTATCCATTCAGCCAGTCTATGTCTTTTGGTTGAAGAATTTAATACATTTACATTTAAGGTAGTTATCGATATGTATGTTCCTATTTGCATTTTCTTAATTATTTTGGGTTTGGTAATATAGGTTTTTTCCTTCTCTTGTGTTTCCTGCCTAGAAAAGTTTCTTTAGCATTTGCTGTAATGCTGGTTTGGTGGTGCTGAACTCTCTCAGCTTTTGCTTGTCTGTAAAGGTTTTCATTTCTCCATTGAATCTGAATGAGATCCTTGCTGTGTATAGTAATCTTGATTGTAAGTTTTTCCCTTTTATCACTGTAAATATGTCCTGCCACTCCCTTCTGACTTGCTGGGTTACTGCTGAGAGATCACTGTTAACCTTATGGGGATTCCCTTGTATGTTTTTTGTTGTTTCCTCTTGCTGCTTTTAATATTTGTTCTTTGTTTTTAATTTTTGATAGTTTGATTAATATGTGTCTTGGTGTGTTTCTCGTTGGGTTTAACTTGTATAGGACTCTCTGTGCTTCCTGGACTTGATTGACTATTTCCTTTCCCTTATTAAGTAAGTTTTCAACTGTAATCTGTTCAAATATTTTCAGTCCATTTCTTTTTCTCTTCTCCTGGGAACCCTATAATTTGAATTTTGGTGCATTTAATGTTGCCCCAGAGATCTCTGAGAATGTCCTCAATTCTTTTCATTCTTTTTCCTTTTTTCTGCTCTGTGGTAGTTATTTCTACTATTTTGTCTTCCAGGTCACTTATCCGTTCTTCTGCCTCAATTATTCTCCTATTGATGTCTTCTTGAGAATTTTTAATTTATTTTTGTGTTGTCCATCATTGTTTGTTTGCTCTTTTGTTCTTCTAGGTCCTTGTTAAACATTTCTGGTATTTTCTCCATTCTATTTCCAAGATATTGGATCATCTTTACTATCATTACTCTGAATTCTTTTTCAGGTAGACTGCCTATTTCCTCTTCCTTTGTTTGTGTTTTTACCTTGCCCCTTCATCTTCTGTGTGCTTCTCTGTCTTCTCATTTTTCTTAACTTACTGTTTGCTGTCTCCTTTTCTCAGTCTGCATGTTCGTACTTCCCATTGTTTTTTTGTTTGCCTCCAGTGGCTAAGGTTGGTTAACTGGGTTGTGTAGATTCCTGGTGAAGGGGACTGGTGCCTGAGTTCTGGTGGATGAGGGTGAATCTTGTTTTTCTGGTGGGCAGGTCCACGTCCATTCGTGTGTTTTGAGACATCTGTGACTTTATTATGATTTTAGGCAACCTCTCTGTTAATGAGTGCATTTTTGTTGCTGTCTTGCTGGTTGTTTGACATAAGGTTTCCAGTGCTGTAGTTTCCAGGTTAATGACTGGAGCTGGGCGCTAGCATTGAGATGGAGATCTCTGGGAGACTTTTCACCATTTGACATTTTATTGAGCTGGTATGTCTCTCATGGACCAATGTGCTGAACTCGGCTCTCCCAACTCAGATTCACAGGCCTGACACCCGGCGAGTGCACGAAGACACTGACAGCCTGATGGGGCTGAGAAGAAAAATGAGAAAAATTTTAAAATATAGAACAATAAAACAAAGGTATTAAAAATAAAGATAGTAATTTTAAAAAAAGAAAGAAAGAAGAGAGCAACCTAGCCAAAAACAAATCCACCATTGAGAGCAAGAATGAAAAACTATACTAAAAAAATTAAATAAATAATGGACAGACAGAACCCTAGGACAAATGGTAAAAGCAAACCTATACAGACAAAATCATGTAAGGAATTGTACACGTACACACTCACAAAAAGAGAAAAGGAAAAAAAAAAATATATATCTGTACACATAAAGAAAAGATAGCAACCAAATCAATAAACCAATCTACCAGTAATAACAAAGTTTAAATACTAAACAAAGATAAACATAAAACCAGATATAAATTAGATGCAGAAATCAACTCTCAAGTCTACATTTGCTCCCAAATCCCACCGCCTCAATTTTGGGATGATTCTTTGTCTCTTCAGGTATTCCAGAGATGCTGTGTACATCAAATTGATTGTGGAGATTTAATCCACTACACCTGAGGCTACTAAGAGAGATTTCCCTTTCTATTCTTTGTTCACACAGCTCCTGGTGTTAAACTTTGGATATGGCCCAGCCACTTCATGTAGGTCACCTGAGGACACCTGTTCCTTGCCCAGACAGGACAGGGTTAAAATAGAAGATGATATGCTTCTCTGCCTCACTCAGGCTGAGGGCAGTGCAGGGTATGGAATGTTGGATGAGCCTGCGGTGGCAGAGTCTGGCCTGACCTTGCAACAGCCTGAGGTGCACTGTGTGTTTTCCCAGGGAAATTGTCCCTGGATCAAGGGACTCTGGCAGTGTTGGGCTGCACAGGCTCTTGGGAGGGGTGGTGTGGATAGTGACCTGTGCTTGCACACAGGCTTCTTGGTGGCTGCAGCAGCAGCCTTAGTGTTTCATGCCCATCTCTGGTGTCTGCACTGATAGCCATGGCTTATGTTCTCCTTGGATCTCATTTAAGTGGTGCTCTGAATCCCCTCTCCTTTTGTACCCCAAAACAATGGTCTCTTGTCTCTTAGGCTGGTCCAGATTTTTTTCCAGACTCCCTCCCGCCTATCTCTGGTACACTAGGCACTTTCAGGCTCTGTTCATGGAGCCAACCCTAGTCCTCTCCCTGCCCTCTGACCTCTGAACCTGAAGCCTCAGCTGTCAGCCTCCACATGCCCCGGAAGGTGAGCAGACAAGCCTCTCAGGATGGTGAGTGCTGGTCAGTACCAATCCTCTGTGTGGGAGTCTCTCTGCTTTGCCCTCTACACCCCTATTTCTGCACTCTCCTCTGTGTGTCCAAAGTTTCCCCCCGTCACCCCCCGTCTCTGCCAGTGAATGGGCTTCCTAGTGTGTGGAAACTTTTACTACTTCACAGCTCCCTCCTAGAGATGCAGGTCCTGTCCCTTTTTTTGTCTCTGATTTTTTTTAAATTTTTTCTTTTGTTCTACCCATGTACATGGAGAGTTTCTTGCCTTTTGGGAAGAAAAGAATGGTGGTCTTCTGCCACCATTCAGTATGTATTCTGTAAGAGTTGTTCCACATGTAGATGTATTTCTGATGTATTTGTGGAGAGGAAGTTGATCTCCACTTGTTACTCCTCCACCATCTTGAAGATCCAACAATATACATTTAAATAATGAATAGGTAAAAAATAAGTCACAAGGTAAATTAGAAAATACTTTGAAATTAATGACATTAAAACACAAATATCCAAAAAGGGGATGCAGCTAAAGTAATGCTTAAACAAATAATGTACAGATATAGATATCATCATAAAAATAAGATATCAAATCAATAAACTGAACTTCTATTAAGAAACTAGAAAAACAGAGCAAATTAAATCCAAATAAAGCAGAAAAATAATAAATACTAAAATGGAAATAAAAGGCAGGTAGGAAAATAACAGAAATAGTTAATAAATATAGGTTACTTGAACATAATAACAAAACTCACAGTACTTTAATTAGATGATCAGGAGTGAAAGGAAAATTTAATTATTAAATGAGAAATGAAAGATGAGCTAATACTGCTAAACTTACAAAATAAAATGTGTAACAAAAGAATTCTATAAAGAAATAATCTGTATGCAACTAATTAGCTTACCTAGGTGAAGTGGACAAATTGTTAGAAAGACAAAGTTAAATTATACTAACTAAATAAGAAATAGAACGTGTAAATAGATATATTCAGTAAAGAGAATGAGATAGTAAGAAAAAAATCTTTTCTACTAAGTAAAGCCCAGTAAGAGAAAGATTCATGAATTCTATCAAATATTTAAAGTGGAAATGAAATAGATCCTTCACAATATCTTTCAAAAATGGAAGAGGTTGGGATACTTTTCAACTGAATGTATGAGATCAGTATCACCTGATACCTAATCCAAAGACTTTATTAAGAAAAAAAAAAGACTTTCAATCAGTATCTCTTATGAATGTAGATGCAAATATTCTAAACAAAATATGAACTTACTGAATGTATCAACATATAAAAATGAAGTTCAACATGACATAGAGGGATTTATCCTAGAAAAGTAAAGTAGATTCAACACACAAAAATTAATCAGCCTGATACATCACAATAATAGAATAACAAACAAAAGGAATATGAAAACAAAAGTGATCCATTATCATGTTGATATAGAACAAGAAGAAAACATGCACACAAAAAAAGAATTTGACAAAATGCAATACCATTTCATAATAAAAACACTCACCAAGCTAGAAATACAAGGGAAATACCTTAAAATGACAAAGGACATAAATGAAAATATCTGAAGCCAAAATTTATTTGTAATGGCAAAATGTTGATTGCTTTTTCCACTAAGATCAATAACAAAACAGGTTTTGCATTCTCAGTGCTTGTATTCAAGATTGTCCTATAGTTTCTAATTATGACAATAAGTCAAAGAAAAAATGGATACAGATTGAAAGTAGTAAAAGTATCACCATTTACACATGCTGTGATTCTATATATAGAATTCCTAAGGAATCTACAAGATAATCTACTAAAACTAATGAACAGTATCGGCGAGAAGATGGCAGAAGAGTAAGATGTGGAGATCACCTTCCCCCTCACAGATACATCAGAAATACATCTACACGTGGAACTTCTCCTATAGAACACCCACCAAACACTGGCAGAAGACCTCAGACCTCCCAAAAGGCAAGAAACTTCCCACGTACCTGGGTAGGGCAAAAGAAAAAAGAATAAACAGAGACAAAGAATAGGGACGACACCTGCACCAGTGGGAGGGAGCCGTGAAGGAAGAAAGGTTCCCACACACTAGAAGCCCCTCTGTGGGTGGAGTCTGTGGGTGGTGGAGGGGGAATTTCCAGAGCTGCGGAGGACAGCGCAGCAACAGGTTGCGGAAGGCAAAGCGGAGAGTTTCCCGAACAGAGGATTGGTGCCGACTGGCACTCACCAGCCTGAGAGGCTTGTCTGCTCACCCACTGGGTTGTGTGGGGGCTGGGAGCTGAGGCTCGGGATTCAGTCGGATCTAAGGGAAAGGTCTGGAGTTGGCAGAGTGAAAATAGTCTGAAGGGGTTAGTGCACCATGGCCAGCTGGTATGGAGTCTGCTAGAAGTCTGGAGCTGCCAAAGAGGAAAGCGAACTTTTCTTCCCTCTTTGCTTCCTGGTACGTGAGGAGAGGGGTTTAAGTGCAACGCTTAAAGGACCTCCAGAAACGGGCATGGAGCTACTGAAGAGACAAGAGATTTTTTCTTGCCTCTTTGTCTCCTGGTGCCAGAGGAGAGGGGATTAAGTGCACCATGTAAAGGAGCTCCAGAAATGGGCACGAGCCGCAGCTGTACAGGCGGACAGCAGAGACGGGTGTGGGATGTTAGGGTTGCTGCTGCCTCCACCAAGAGGCCTGTGTGAGAGCACAGGTCACTCTCTGAACCGCCCATACCAGGAGCCCGTGCAGCCCGCCACTGCCGGGGTCCCAGGATCCAAGGACAGCTTCCTCAGGAGAACACGGGGCGTGCCTCTGGCCAGTGCAGCATCACGCCGGCCTCTGTTGCTGCAGGCTCACCCCACATCCGTGCCCCTCTCTCCCCCTGGCCTGTGCCAGAGACCCGAATCAGCTGCTCCTTTAACCCCGTCCTGTCTGAGCAAAGGGCAGATGCCCTCGGACGACCTACATGCAGAGGCAGTGCCAAGTCCAAAGCTGAACCCCAGGAGCTGTGCGAACAAAGAGGAGAGGGGGATTTCTCTCCCAGCAGCCACAGAAGCAGTGGATTAAAGCTCCACAGTCAACATGAAGTGCCCTGCATCTGTGGAAAACTTGAATAGACAGCAAAATATCCCAAGTTGAGGAGGTGGACTTTGGGAGCAAGATATACTATTATTTTCCCCTTTTTTCTTTTTGTGAGTGTATGTATGTGCTGCTGTGTGAGATTTTGTCTGTATAGCTTTGCTTTCACCATTTCTCCTAGGGTTAGACTGACCCGACATTTTTGTTTGTTTGTTTTTAATAGAAATTTTTCTTCTTAATAATTATTTCTTATATAAATAACTATATTTTATCCTACTTTATTTTGTCTTCTCCCTTTCTTCCTTCCTTCCTTCCTTCCTCCCTTTTTTCCTCCATTCCTTTCTCCCTTTCTTCCTCCCTTTCTTCCTCCCTTCCTTCCTCCCTTTCTTCTTCCCTTCCTTCCTCTCTAACATCCTCCCTTTCTTCCTCTCCTCCTTCCTTCCTTCATTTCTTCCTTTCTTCCTTCCTCCCTTCCTTTCTTCCTGCCTGCCCTCCTTCCTTCCTTCCTTCCTTCCTTTCCTTTCTATTTTTTCTCGCTTTTATTTGGAGCCGTGTGGATTAAAGGCTTTGGCGCTCCAGCCAGGCATCAGGGCTGTGTCTCTGAGGTGGGAGAACCAAACCCAGGACACTGGTCCAAAAGAGACATCCCAGTTCCATGCACTATCAAATGGTGAAAACCTTCCAGAGATCTCCATCTCAACACCAAGACCCAGCTTCACTCAAGGACAAACAATGAACACTACTGGAAACCCTATCCCCAAAAAAGAGCAAGACAGGTCTACAGCCCCATCCATTAGTAGAGAGGCTGCCTAGAATCACAGAAAGGCTACTGATATCACCATATATGCCACCAGACGTGGACCTGCCCACCAGAAAGACAAGATCCAGCCTGATACACCAGAACAGAGGCATTAGTCCCACCAATCAGGAAATCTACTCAAACCACTGAACCAAACTTATCTATTGGGGACAACAACCAAAAACAATGGGAACTACGAACATGCAGCCTGCAAAAAGGAGACCCCAAACACAGTAAGATAAGCAAAATGAGAAGACAGAAAAACACACAGCAGATGAAAGAACAAGATAAAAAAAAAAAAAAAAAAAAAAAAAAAAAAAAAACAGACCTAACAAATGAAGAGGAAATAGGCAGTCTACCTGAAAAACATTTCAGAATAATGATAGTAAAGATGATTCAAAATCTTGGAAATAGAATAGACAAATTGCAAGAAACAGTTAACAAGGACCTAGAAGAAATAAAGAAGCAAGTAACGATGAGCAACACAATAAATGAAATGAAAAATACTCTAGATGGGATCAATAGCAGAATAACTGAGGCAGAAGGACGGATAAGTGACCTGGAAGATAAAATAGTGGAAATAACTACTGCAGAGCAGAACAAAGAAAAAAGAATGAAAAGAACTGAGGACAGTCTCAGAGACCTCTGGGACAACATTAAATGCACCAACATTTGAATTATAGGGGTCCCAGAAGAAGAAGAGAAAAAGAAAGGGACTGAGAAAATATTTGAAGAGATTATAGTTGAAAACTTCCCTAATGTAGGAAAGGAAATAGTCAATCAAATCCAGGAAGCACAGAGAGTCCCATACAGGATAATCCCAAGGATAAACATGCCAAGACATATTATAATCAAACTGTCAAAAACTAAATACAAAGAAAACATATTAAAAGCAGCAAGGGAAAAATAACAAATAGCACACAAGGGAAGCTCCATTAGGTTAACATATGATCTTTCAGCAGAAACTCTACAAGCCAGAAGGGAGTGGCAGGACATATTTAAAGTGATGAAGGAAAAAAAAACTACAACCAAGATTACTCTACCCAGCAAGGATCTCATTCAGATTTGATGGAGAAATTAAAACCTTTACAGACAAGCAAAAGCTGAGAGAGTTCAGCACCACCAAACCAGCTTTACAACAAATGCTAAAGAAACTTCTCCAGCAAGAAACACAAGAGAAGGAAAAGACCTAGAAGAGCAACCCAAAACAATTAAGTAAATGGTAATAGGAACATACATTTTGATAATAACCTTAATTGTAAATGGATTAAATGCTCCCACCAAAAGACACAGACTGGCTGAATGGATACAAAAACAAGACCCATATATATGCTGTCTACAAGAGACCCACTTCATATCTAGGGACACATACAGACTGAAAGTGACGGGATGGAAAAAGATATTCCATGCAAATAGAAATCAGAAGAAAGCTGGAGTAGCAACTCTCATATCAGACAAAATAGACTTTAAAGTAAAATCTATTACAAGAGACACAGAAGGACACTACATAATGATCAAGGGATCGATCCATGAAGAAGATATAAAAATTGTAAATATTCATGCACCCAACATAGGAGCACCTCAATACATAAGCCAAATAATAACAGCCATAAAAGGGGAAATCGACAGTAGCACAATCATAGTAGGGGACTTTAACACCCCACTGTCACCAATGGACAGATTATCCAAAATGAATATAAATAAGGAAACACAAGCTTTAAATGATACATTATACAAGATGGATTTACTTAATATTTATAGGACATTCCATCCAAAAACAACAGAATACACATTTTTCTCAAGTGCTTATGGAACATTCTCCAGGATAGATCATATCTTGAGTCACAAATCTAGCCATGGCAAATTTAAGAAAATTGAAATCATATCAAGTATCTTTTCTGACCACAACGCTATGAGACTAGATATCAATTACAGGAGAATATCTGTAAAAAATACAAACACATGGAGGCTAAACAATACACTACTTAATAATGAAGTGATCACTGAAGAAATCGAAGAGGAAATCAAAAAGTACTTAGAAAAAAATGACAATGGAGACATGACGACCCAAAACCTATGGGATACAGGAAAAGCAGTTCTAAGAGGGAAGTTTATAGCAATACAATCATACTTTAAGAAACAGGAAACATCTCCAATAAACAACTTAACTTTGCACCTAAAGCCATTAGAGAAAGAAGAACAAAAAAAACCCAAATTTAGCAGAAGAAAAGAAATCATTAAGATCAGATCAGAAATAAATGAAAAAGAAATGAAGGAGACAATAGCAAAGATCAATAAAAGTAAAAGATGCTTCTTAGAGAAGATAAATAAAATTGGTAAACCATTAGCCAGACTCATTAAGAAAAAAAAGGGAGAAGACTCAAATCAATAGAATTAGAAATGAAAAAGGAGATGTAACAAATGACACTGAAGAAATACAAAAGATTATTAGAGATTACTACAAGCAACTCTATGCCAGTAAAATGCACAACCTGGAAGAAATGGACAAATTCTTAGAAATGCACAACCTGCCGAGACTGAACTAGGAAGAAATAGAAAATATGAACAGACCAATCACAAGCACTGAAATTGAAATTGTGATTAAAAATCTTCCAACAAACGAAAGCCAAGGACCAGATGGCTTCACAGGCGAATTCTATCAAACATTTAGAGAAGAGCTAACACCTATCCTTCTCAAACTCTTCCAAAACATAGCCGAGGGAGGAGCACTCCCAAACTCATTCTATGAGGCCACCATCACCCTGATACCAAAACCAGACAAAGACGTCACAAAGAAAGAAAACTACAGGCCAATATCACTCATGAACATAGATGCAAAAATCCTCAACAAAATACTAGCAAACAAAATCCAACAGCATATTAAAAGGATCATACAACATGATCAAGTGGGGTTTATTCTAGGAATGCAAGGATTCTTCAATATACACAAATCAATCAACGTGATACACCATATCAACAAACTGAAGGAGAAAAACCATATGATCATCTCAATAGATGCAGAGAAAGCTTTTGACAAAACTCAACACCCATTTATGATAAAAACCCTGCAGAAAGTAGGCATAGAGAGAACTTTCCTCAACATAATAAAGGCCATATATGACAAACCCACAGCCAGCATTGTTCTCAATGGTGAAAAACTGAAACCATTTCCACTAAGATCAGGAACAAGACAAGGTTGCCCACTCCCACCACTCTTATTCAACATAGTTTTGGAAGTTCTAGCCACAGCAATCAGAGGAAAAAAAAAAAAAAAAGAAATAGAAGGAATCCAAATAGGAAAAGAAGAAGTAAAGCTGTCACTGTTTGCAGATGACATGATACTATACATACACAATCCTAAGGATGCTACCAGAAAACTACTAGAGCTATTCAATGAATTTGGTAAAGTAGCAGGATACAAAATTAATGCACAGAAATCTCTGGCATTCTTATACACTAATGTTGAAAAACCGGAGAATGAAATAAGAAAACACTCTCATTTAACGTTTCAACAAAAATAATAAAATATCTAGGAATAAACCTACCTAAGGAGGCAAAAGACCTATGAGCAGAAATCTATAAGACACTGATGAAGGAAATTAAAGATGATACAAATAGGTGGAGAAATATATCATGTTCTTGGATTAGTAGAATTAACATTGTGAAAATGACTCTACTACAAAAAGCAATCTACAGATTCATTACAATCCCTATCAAACTATCACTGGCATGTTTTACAGAACTAGAACAAAAAAATTCACAATTTGTTTGGAAACACAAAAGACCCCAAATAGCCAAAGCAATCTTGAGAATGATAAATGGAGCTGGAGGAATCAGGCTCCATGATTTCAAACTATACTACAAAGCTACAGTAATCAAGACAGTATGGTACTGGCACAAAAACAGAAATATAGATCAATGGAACAGGATAGAAAGCCCAGAGATAAACCCATGCACCTACTGTCAACTAATCTATGACAAAGGAGGCAAGGATATACAGTGGTGAAAAGACAGCCTCTTCAATAGGTGGTGCTGGGAAAACCTGACAGCTACATGTAAAAGGATGAAATTAGAACACTAACTAACACCACACACAAAAATAAACTCAAAATGGGTTAAGGACCTAAATGCAAGGCCAGACACTATCAAATTCTTAGAGCAAAACATAGGCAGAACACTCTATGACATAAATCACAGCAAGATCCTTTTTGACCCACCTCCTAGAGAAATGGAAATAAAAACAAAAATAAACAAATGGGACCTGTTGAAACGTAAAAGGTTTTCCATAGCAAAGGATACCATAAAGAAGGCCAAAAGACTATCCTCAGAATGGGAGAAAATATTTGCAAATGAAGCAACTGACAAAGGATTAATATCCACAAGTTATAAGCAACTCATGCAGCTCAATAACAAAAAAAACTAATAA